>NW_027070212.1:0-158630 GCF_002906115.3 Quercus suber
AAAAGAAAAATTCTCATTAGGCTATGAAGAAAAATAAACAGGCCCCCAACATTAGACAGCCGGCCCCCTTACCCATTTCTCACCTATTCTCCCAGCCCACTCCCGGCTAGTGGCGTCGCCACGTACAGGTCAGGGTGTTCCCAGGAACACCATGACCTGAAAAATATTTTTTAAAAAAAAATTTATATTTAAGCTGAATCATGAACACCCTCAATCAAAAATTAGGAGCACCCTCAAATTAAAAAAAAAAAAAAATTATCTATTCTACTTTCAAGCAAAAAAAAAAAAAAAAAAAACCCAAAAAAATTTGAACTAAAATCTGAAAATAAAAAAAATAAAAATAAAAAATAAATTGTAACAGAGCCAAGCCCACGGTGAGCCCAATAGATTACAGAGGTAGCTCACTCACGGCAAGCCCATGGATTCTCAACCAAAAAAAAACCAATACAAAGAATCAAAAATCAAACCCATCACGTCGCTAGCAGAGAAATCCAAACCCCAATACTCTGTCTATACAGAGCAAAAGCAAAACAAACTCCAGCAAACCAAATACAGAGATGTTTATCAAAAAAAAAAAAAAAAAAAAACCCCCAATACAAAGCAAACCAAAACCAAACCCCAGCAAACCAAAACCAAACCCCAGCAAACCAAACCCACGGTCACGTCACCGTCATCGTCGCCGCAACTCGCTCGTCGTCGTCATCATCGCTCGCCCGGTCGCCCCTTATCGCAGATCACATATCGTAGATCAGAGATCGCATTGCCTCTGCTCTAGTGCTCGGTGCTCCCTCCAGCCCTCCCTCAAGTTTTTCTCTCTGACTCTCTCTCAGTCTCTCTCTCTTTATCTCACTGAAATGAAAAAATGAAATGAAATTTATGAACGAGTCTCTCTTTTTATTCTTTAATAGCCTATCTTAGTAAGTCTCTCTCTCTTTTGAACTGTGAATCTCTGATTGGCTGGCCATTTTGCTTTTTTCCTGTTTTTGGCTTTTTGAATTTGGCTTTATCTTATCCGTTGGTATTGGTCAGTGTGTTGGTGTTGGTGAGATATTGATTGTCATTTAGTGTAATGTGTGCTGTGATTTGTGATTGGCATTGCGAAATTTTCTGATTGCAACTGGCTATTGTGATTGGGGCACATGTTGTGCTTGTATGTTGTCTGTTGAATGGGGTGGGGAAAGGGTAGATGGGCTCATGGGCTCATGGGCCGGGTAAACAATAATTAAAGCAATGTAATGTGCAAAACATTACACTGCTTTAATTATTGTGCTGCACATGGAATGTATAATCTTCAGCTCTTTTAGTGTAATATGTACAAGGGGTTAAACAATATAACAAATTAAAGCAGTATAATTAATGACAAATAAATTAAAGCAATATAGTTTATTGTTACGCTAAACAACAATAATTAAAGCTATATAATTAAATTAACCAATACATTATAAAAGACAAATTAATTAAATTATTTTTGTTTTTGTTTAAGGGGTTATTATTAATTAAAGTTGTATTAAAAATGAGTTGACTGTTTAAATTATTGTGGAAATTTTGTTTTTTTCTTGAGTATGAATAACATTCATATAACTAAGTAAAAATTTATAATTAAAATTTTATTTTTTAAAATTCTTTTCAGGTCAATTTTTGAGTCATATTCTTAAATCCAAATGATGCTTTTAGATTATTCAAAATTGTTCATATATGCAATTTGGTTAAGAAATATTATCCTCGAGATTTCATTGAACATGAACAAGAACTTTTGGAGTCTCAATTGCAACATTATGAGCTTGATGTGATAAAACATCCAGATTTTCAGAATATGAGTACAATTTCCGAGCTATGTAGGGGATTAAAATTTCAAGAAAGTCTAAAATTTATTTTTTGATTGATAGACTTATTCGTCTTGTGTTGACCTTGCCAGTTTCTACAGCAACAACAAAACGAGTTTTCTCAGCTATGAAGTTCTTAAAATCAAGACTTCGCAATAGAATGGAGGATGAGCTTTTGGCAAATAATATGATAGTTTATATAGAGAAGAAAATTGTAGGGAATTTCACTATAAAGATGATAATGGATGAATTTTATTCCATGAAAAATCATCGCCAGGCATGATTTGATCCGATTGATGACCCGACCTAACCCGAATAAGGTTGCATGGTTTTTAATGGGAGATTTACTGAGGTTTAGTCCATGGAGCAAAGGCTTGGGCCGACAAAAAATTTTTGGCCCGTTTTGTAGCCCATTGTAAATCCTGTGCGCTAGATATAAAAGCTATTTTTTTTTTTTGTGATTAGGGTTTTCTCTTGTTGTTGTTTTTGAGAAAGAAAAATACTGTAGCTGCACATTATAATTTTCTTTGATAATAGTGAAATCCCTGCAACTCCGTGGACATAAACAAATTGCCGAACCACGTAAATACTGTCTTGTGCGTGTGATTGTTTTTCTTTTGGCGTTTTGCTTTCTCTATTTTTTTTTGTTTCTCACAGGTTTGGAATTTCGGTTGAATTCCCAACGTGTTCAAGTATATGATGATATATGAAAGTTGATAATTTTGTATCCAATAGACTTAAGAATCATATTTAGTATATCTCTTTTACAACTTGCACCCCACCCCCAAGTATTTATTCCTGGCTACACCCCTGAATTTGCCCTACCCTCCCTTAAAAGTTACCGTGGCTTTTGAGTGGAGTTGTGGTGTGTTTTTGTGTTAGAACCACTTTCCTTCTTGTTTGTGTGTGTTTGTTTCTCAAAAAAGAAAAGAAAAAAGATCAAATTAAGTGCAAAATAAACCTAACCAAACAATGTACTAATAAGTATCATGACATATTGTTAAGTATTAAGACAGTCAACAAAAAGCCTTATAACTCAACTAATTAGCATACTCGAGATTTAATTTCATTCTCCCCTGTTTTAACTATTGAATTATTAGAAAGTATTAAGACAACTAGTTTCACATTAACAAAGGCAATGGAATTTGGGTATAAGCACCAAGAGCTTTGTTAGTTGTCTAACACCTCCTAGTGTTTAAAACAAAGATATCAAGTGTTCAAATATCATTTCCCCTATTATAATTATCGACTCATCAAATAAGAATTTGGGTATAAGTAAGAACTTTTGAAGCCGGTATTCTAAATGTTGTTCAACATCTACTGAATTCCACGTCTTTCCCCCCATTGAGTGATCAAACATATTGTTGATGTGATCATATTGATTTTGAATGCCTTTTTTGAATGGTTTGTATATTGTACCCATAGAAAGGCTAATTTTATTGCTGATAGTTGAATGGGCCAATTTGAGATATACTGAGTTACCCCAATCCCTTCCATTCCTAATTGTGTTGTGGAATTAATAGAATGACAAAATTTGGCTACAAACTTAGTTGTAGCCAAGGACTACAACTCCCATTAAAAATAAAAAATCAAAATTTAAAATGGCTACATATTTTGAGAACTTAATCATTGAATTGCATGTTATTTTATGTTCTTAATACTCATGTCAAATTTTGTGCATGTCAAATATTATTTACTATTCAATCCATAAACTTATATTTTATGCATAATTTTTTTTGAAAGGTTTATGCATAATTTTATACTACAAAAATTTGAAATTTGAACATTTGATTGATGACATAACTATTGATATTTGATTATTTGGAAATTTGGCAAGCATAAAGAATATTAAAAGAAAATGTTATTCAATAATGAATTTGTCAAAATTCACATCAAGTGAAAAGATTAAGTAGAGTTGTATCCATTGGTTATAACCAAATTTGTAACCAAACTTCGTCCTTGTCCTTAATTGAATGAGTATGGGATCCCCCTTTTTGTAACTTGCTTATATTTTTTCTTTTTCTTTTTTTTCCCCCTAATAATTAGTTATTACTTAGACAAAAAAAAAAAATAATTAATGAGTATCCTAAGGACACACATTATGAAATAATAAACATTCAACTATGAGATTGTATTTAAGATAGTTATAATTGATAGTCCAAAAATATATTGACCCATTGTGATGAATTAATTGATTAATTAGCCAAGTTTATTAATTAATCAAATTAACATGCAATTGTGCGTGGCAGCACAAACAAATCACCAATAACTAAAGTATACAAGAAAATAAATTGACTCGGTGATTTGTTTATGAATAGGGAAAACCTACACGGCAAAAACCCCACCAAGTAATTTTAAGGTTACCACTCCCGAGAATCCACTATTATCACAATAAGCGGTTACAAGTAAATGAATCACAGTACCTTATACAAACCTACAGCTGAACTTTTACCCCAATACCCAATTGGACTTGTTCTGTAGTGACAATCTCTCATTTTCAATGCACGGCTCCCAGTACGTGACTAACCAATTGCACGGATCTCAGTACGCGACTTAATCACCAACTTGAGAAGGATGTTAGTTGCAAAGTTCTTCAATTCATCTAGACGATGAAGATCATGAAGTTGCTTGGTTATAAAATCCTACGGTATACAAACATAGCAACTTCTTCAAGAACTATGGCAAACTAGGTTTTCGGTCACACTTTCTTCACACTTGTGGAATTGTGCTTTTGTGCAACTTGTGTCACCTTTTACGGCCCTTAAAATAATCCTTATATATGTTTAGGGTTGTGAAAAAAGAAAGCCTAAACATATACTCACGGATTAGATAAAAAACAGTCCTGAAAAACTGAACTCCATAAACCTCGATAGATACCCTGTTTATTAATCTAGCTGTCGAGCCACGGGCTTCAGCAACTTTTAAACCTTGATAGATGCTAGCTATCAAGCTTTAAAATCCTACATTTCATTCCTTAATTATTGGATAGACTTGTATGACTTTAACACTTGAACTTGAAACCTGGTTTCTTGAAACATTAAACACATCCAGCATCTGCCCAATTACAAGTAAAATGCATTTTGTTAAAAGATTAGCCAACTACACAAAATAGTGACATGTGTTCCTAACATTAATCACATATGTCCTAACATTAATATATTCCAATCTCGTAGCTCAAACATTTATCCCTCTAGACCCCCAAGCACTTTATGTATAGGGAAGTGTCAATTAAATTACAAGGCTCTTAGCTCAACTATGAGATGTAATGCATTTTTTTTTTTAATCAAACATACNTAGATTTAGTTATCGACACCTCCTCAACACCTTCTTGATCTATCGAGCTATTTGTTTCTATACATACTTGAGGTTTGACCCGGTTTGCTCTTACTTAAATATCTTGATTCTTATCTCTTTTCTCTCGATCCAAACACCATTTCTTCTCTCAAATCTCTCTACCCATTAAGTTTTCAGCCTATTCCTTTCATCAATTTGCTGGTATGTCTCTCTAAACTCTCTTTCTCTTCATCTTTCAAGCATTCATGCATTTTTTATGACCTAGGTTTTAGGTTTTGGGCAAATTTTGGGTTTTTGTGGTTTTGCTAAGATTTTTGGGATGAGTTCTGTAAAGATGATCTCACATGTTCATGCATTGCATTCTATGCTCATTATAAAAATATTTCATGCATTCTAGGATTGTGTGATTGATTATACCTTGTGAGTGTTGTAGTTTGGATTGGGTTTTTTTACCTATGATGCAATTTTCTTTATAACATGTTCATGCATTGCACTTCATTCTTTTCTTCTTTCCAGTGCCTTATACTCTTGCAGTGTTTCTCTGTTTCTCTTTTTCTCTACACCTAAAAAGTCTGTTCCCTCCAAGAATCCTATAAGACGTCGTGATTCTTCTTCTTCTTCTGCTCCCTCTCTTCCGGATTCTGTAAGGTTCCATGATGAGAAGGCAAGAGATGACTTCTTTGAAAACTTCTTTGATTGGGCGATTCATTCGGAATGCTAGGTCATTCTATCTAGCTCTCCAGACACTTCTTTACCTAGTGCGTTTAGCTTTCGGGGTTGGGCTTCTCTAAGTGAGATACCTAAGAGGTGTCCCGGTTTGCTCATTTAGGATTTTTAATCCAACGTGCATGCCATCGATACCTCTGCACCTAAGTTTACTACGGTATTCCAAGGTACACATATCGTAGTCACCCCGGAGTTCATTTTTGAGGTACTACATATTCCTAGGGTTAATCGCCTTGATTACCCTAGTCACCGTTGTCTCAGTTCTATTTCTTGAGACAAGATGTCCTCACTTTTCTGTGAGAAGGCCATGGTGTAGGGAGAAATTCTAAATTTCTCTGCCACTGAGTTTGCTAAGGGTCCAAGAATCCTTAAGATGGTAATGACCTTTGTTCACACTCCACGGTCTCATTATAACACTATCACCAAGCCTCATGCTCAATTTCTTCTTTCTCTCATGGACGATCTTTCTATAGACTTTCCTTCACAAGTGATAGAATCCATGATAGATTGCTATCAAGACACTGCCACATGTGATAAGCTAATCTTTCCTTTAGCTATCACATGCATCCTTTCACATGTGCATGTCACTATTCCTCCCTCTTCTCCTTCCTATGTCATGGGTGCCATCAGCAAGGAATCTATTCGGAGGAGTGATGCATAGTTGGTTGCTAAGTAGCCTTGTGTGGAGCCTACTTCGACAGATGTTGCTTCTGCCTCTAGACCCTCTTCCTTATCTGCTCCTCCCTTTTCTTCTTTTAGAGCTAAGGTCTCTCTCGCTCCATCATAGATCAGCTTTAGCTCAAGTGTATTGATTTCAGTAGTCGTCTTGACCATTTTTCCGATGAGACATGTCAGATGAACACTAGGATTCGTCGCATCGCTCGCCACCAGTCTTGCCTTGGTGGTTTTGCTCCTTCTCCCTCACACGAACAAACTGAGTCTTCTTTGGATGGTGGAGATGATGATGATGATGATGATGATGATACTTCTTCCTCAGAGACTGATGATGAGATGATTGCCTCTCAGTGATTCACCCTTTATCATTCGTGACAAAAAAGGGGGAGTAGTTTTGTATATGAGAATAGTCTTTTTGTTAGGGGGAGAGCTAGCATAGGGATAGACTAGTTAGGGGGAGAGTGTGTTTTGAGGGATGTAGTGAGGTTTTGTTTTATCTTTTCTCACTTTATGTACCATGGTTTTGTGAGCATTTTACTCATACAATGTAGTGCTTCTTTCTATATAAATATGATGTATGTTTCTTCAACCTTGTCTCACATGTGTTGTTTCTTTTCTCTTTTTATACACATGTTTCTTCATTTATACCACTTGTCAATGTTTCACACTTGATGCCTTGATGAATCTTTTTTAAGTGTTTCGAATTAGGTAGGTTGCAAGTCTATCATGCCATGATCTCTATTCTTGCAAAGCTTTTGAAGAGCTCATTGTATTAGTTAGGCTTATGTACTTTTGGCTTTTGTAATAGTTATGGAGTTGTTGCTTTATACTTCTCTCATAATTATGCTTATGGTTTTGTCACGGATTGCCAAAGGGAGAGATTGTTAGAGTCATATTTTATGTAATTGGCTAATCTTTTGACATAATGCACTTTATTTGTAATTTGGTAGATCTAAGATAGGTTTAATACATCAAGAAATATATTTTTCAAGCATATCAAGTGTTCGTATTAAAAGACATAAAGATTGGTCTAACAAACAAGTGAAAAAAGGCTGTTCATTAAGTCTTGACAGATAGTTCGATAGATGCCTACTATCAAGACTTAATGTGAAACTCGATAGACAGCTCGACAGCAGCTCAATCTATTGAAAACTATGATATTCAGTTTTCCAGATTTGAATTTCAGCCCAAGTTTTTGTATTTGTTTAGGGTTTCTATTCTCACAACCCTAGATATATATATATATATATATATAAGGCTTATTTTAAAAACCACAAACACACGGATATAGAGACCTAGCTAGAGATTTATTTTCTCTATGAGAAGTTACTGCATTTGTACGCCATAGGAATTGTAACCAAGTGCTTCCTGATCTTCATTGCTAATAAAGTGAAGAACTTTGTAGCCAACAACATCATTGAAATTACTGGATTTAGTCACAGATTGGAGATTTATGCATCAAGGGAGAGAAGACTACTATAAGATCAAGTCCAATTGGGTCTTGGAGTGAAAGTTTAACTGTAGGTTGGTATTTCAGGATAGGCTAGAGTAGTTGGTAAGATTCCTTATACTTGTAACCGCTTGATTATTGATTAGTAGATTCTTAGAAGTGGTGACCTTAAAATCACCTGGTGGGGTTTTTAGCTTACGAAAGGTTTTTCCCATTTGTCAACAAATTACTGTGTCAATTTATCTTCTGCTACATTTAGTTTATTGGGTAATTTGTTGGTGCCTTCACAATTTGCATGCAATTGAATCTAATTACTTAACTTGGGCAATTAAATTAATTAACCGGAGTCAAACTATCTTAACCCAACAATAAAAATGGTTAAAATTAAGAAAAAAGAAATTGAAAGAGAACATTCGAAGAGATCTAATAGTGTGCTCTCTCTCTCTCTCTGAAAGTTCGAATTTGTGTGAAAATACAAGAGCTGTTTAGATCTCGAAATTAAAATTACGGCTCGATTGATTTTACTCTAACTTAAAATAATTACGGAATAGAGTAAATGTGAGCAGATAAATAATATAACTACTCTAAGCCATATTCATCACAACACAACAATAAAATGAAAGCTAAAAAAGTAGAAAAGAAGTGTAAGTTCAACATGGGTATGAAACACCCTTGAATGTTTAGACCCCCAGATACAAAAATACCAATTCAAGCTTTATATCAAACAATTAATGTGCGGAATATGATAACAAGCTTATAACAGAATTGATAAAACAATCTAAGCCAAATATAAACACATCCACAACAGTAAATATAAGGCAAAGATAAAGGAAAGAGAGATGCAAACACACAGACAACACACGATGTGTTATCGAACAGGAAACCGAAGTCCTCAGCGTAAAACCTCTCCGCGGCCCTCCAAGCGATGATAAAATCCACTAAAGAATATAGTTGGGATACATAAACAGCAGAAGACCTTCTAAGCCTAATCTACCCAAGTACCTAAGCCCTCCAAGCTTCTTGCTCCATCTAGATTACGCCGAATCTATTTCTTCTTTAACTTGCCGGATTTCGCTACTTGACCATAGCATCAACCAATGTATATTGGTTCCTTTCCAAACTGCTTCCCTAAGCACCAAATGGACATTCTCACAGACGTGGGTGTGGTGAGATAAGAGTTTGGTAAATGACCTCTCAAGGGTATGACAATGGAGAGGAAGAGAGTAGAGGAATTTGTAGAGTCTCTTTAGATGAAGATTGAGGATGAGGTAATCTTGTTTTTCTCTAGGGTTTTCTCTCACAAAATTCTCTCCGGAAGCTCTCATAATATGATGGATATAAGGGTGTATATATAGTAGGGTGAGAAGGGAATGCAAAACGTTAGTTTTTGCCAAACAGGGCAAGTTGGCGACTTGGTCTCGCAGCTTGTCCAAGTCACGAGTTCAAGTCGCGATGTAACGGCCTGGCCAGTCTGGAACTTTTGTCCTGTAGCGTGATAGCTGGCGCGACTTTTCAGCTTCCCAGTGTGCCTCTCACGTGCCAGCCTTTCGCGGCTTGCTAGTCGCGATCCACCCGCGAGTCCTAGCCGCGAGCCTCTGTTTTTCTTGCACACTCTTGAGCTTTTCTTCGCATCTTCTTACACACTACTCTTACAATTTTCTCACCTAAATACAGGGTTGCTAAGTGCTAAATTACAAGCAAATTGGTCACGGAATAAAGCCAATTAAATGGTTGATTAAATTCAACCTTACGCTGATGTGTTATCAAAGAGGAAACCGAAGAACTTGGCGAAGAACCTCTTTGCTGTCCTCCAAGTAGTAAATTGATCCATTAGAGAATGAGTTAGAGTACACGAATAACAAAAGACCCTCCAAGCTTAGTCTACCCCATGTACTTGAGCCTTCCAAGCTCTTGCTACCAACTGACTTGAGGAAGCCTTGTCTTCTTTAGCTCTTCAGATCACGCAATTTAGCCTGATTGCATCCACCAAACAAAGAGCTTCATTCAATGCTTCCGAACAGCACCAAAACCTCACTTTACACTCAGGATGGGTGTGGTAAGTGTTTGGGCTATCAATCTCTCATGGATCTAGATACGGAGATGTAGGAGTTGAGGAAAACCACAATGGATTGTGTAGAGGATTGTGGGTATGACAATCTTTCACTCTCAAGGGTAATGGCTAGGGTTTTCTCTCTGAAAGCACTCCTCTTAATATGTAGGTAATGTGGGTAGATATAGTGTAAGTAGAGACCTGATATATCAGATATGACAAATTGGCAAAATAGAATATTTTGCAGGTATCTCGCGAAAAGACCTTATAACCTGCGACACTCTTGCAAAAACCAGCTGTCACTATCTGTCATGACTCTTCGCATTTTAGTCATGTGCTGAGCACATGCTTCACTTTGCAGGAAGACTTCTCACGAGCTACCTGCGAAAACACCTTGATCTTCAATGAGTCTTGAGTCTTTACACTCTCTCTTACACACAACCCTTACAATGGAATTCCACATAAAATGCAGAATACAAAGATTGAATAAAATTTCAATCAAATTTGGCACAGAATTAAAGCCAACACAAATTAGTTGTAAATCACAACTTTACACTTTTTGCCACCAATTTGTGATTCTTATCTTCAATTCTGAACCCTAGTTTCTTTCTTCAGTTTATATTTAGTTGGTCAAAAGATTCCTACAAAGGGAATTGACATGCATGAAAATTTAAGGCCGAATATGCTATAGTGGATATGATCTATGATAGTTTACTGTTGTTGGTAAGAAATTCCTAGAACAAGGCATTAATTCCTAATTATATTAAAGAGTTTTTTAGAAAAATTTTAGTTAAAATTGAGGCTTTATATGGTAGGGTATTAATGGTTGGATTATATATATTAAAATTTGAATAATATTAGAGATACAAACTATTTTACAACAAATTTTCAAACTGCTGATTTTGCCAGTGATTATTGGTCAATGAAAAAGTGATATTAATGATGGCCTAAATGAAAACTAATAAAAGGTTTGCCGTATTAGTAGTTTATAAAAATGTTGTAAAATAATTTGTATTTGTAGCATTACTCTTAAAATTTAGTCTAACATGGATTAAGATTTTCTAGGTTTCTAGACCACCCTAAGACTCCGTAAATTAACGGTCATAACACAGAGACATTTGGACTTTTGATTAATAAAATTTCATAAAGGTTTTCTCTTCTTGTTTTAGTAGATTCTAGATTATCCTTAATTGAAGGACCAACTTGATAACATAAAAGTTTATCTTTAAATAAATATATTATATGTCTTGTGGTTACCCAATTGTGTTAGTTGTTATTAGAGCCTCTTTATTACACTGGTTAGTTGTTATTAGAGCCTATTTATTACACTGGTCAAGTCGATCAAGATTTTAGCAATTCTCCGATATCACGAAAAATTATATTATGTTTCGGGTGTATATGTCATCTCTCTCACAGCAGCTGGGTCCCATAACTATGTGGGACCCAGTTGCTGTGAGAGGGATGACATATACACCCGAAACATAATATTCTATCTCTCGATATCACAAGGGAGAAATCCTTATATAGGACAAATTCTTTTAAATGTCAAGGTGACACCCAACAAGTACTAACAATCATTCTTACTAGATACGATGGCGTTATTGGAGAGGATTAATAACCATGGCAACAACAATAAAGCTATAACCATGATAACAACAAAGTTTGGTTGTTGGTTTAAGATTTGAGTAATACTTCATAAACAAATTATTTTACAACATTTTTACAAACTGCTGATGTGGTTTTATTATTTTTCAAATATTTATTGTAAGTAAAAATGTGATGTTAGCGATGTGTCCATATTAAAATTAGTAAGAATTTGCCACATCAGCAGTTTATAAAAACGTTGTAAAATAATTTATGCCTATAGCATTACTCTTAAGATTTATGAGGTTAGGAATAGTAGAAATTAACAATATAGGGATAATTGTCACAAACTATTTGTATGCACATTTCCTTTTATATTATTCATGAGGATTATAGAACTTAAAAAAGAATTGAAAGTTTTTAAATTTCTTTATATATAAGATTTTCTTGATTGGTTTGGTAGATCTAGAGGGATTTAAAAAAAATAATAAAATAATATATGGATATTCCTAAGGAGAGAATAGTAAAAATTGCTTTATATAAACATAGTTGCTATGCCTAAGCCCTTAAGTTGAAGAGATTGAACAAAATCTCATAAAATCTAATAAGGTAAAAAAATAAAAATGAAAATGAAAAATTGTTTGTCGCCAAGAATTGGTGGTTTATTATTTCAATCCCTTTGATTACGAAGAGATAATGTCGTAAAAGTTGTAGTCGTAAATTCATAATCTTAACTCACATTAGTCCTGGAAAGATCAAGATGGAGTTGGAAATCAAAAATATTGCACCAAAAGTTCGTTTGAATGTATAGAGCCCTCCTTTGTAACTGGATTAATATTCCCTAGTCATTTTATTGAGTGGTTGAATTTCTGATTATTACACTAACAGTGCGACGAACAAATGAAAAAAGTTTCTTATGCTTCTGAAAGCTAAATAATAAATCTAGGTACAATTTAATTACCTTTTACTCAAATAAAATCCAGCTACAACAAATGATAATGTATATCAGTGCTTTCAATAGTAGAAAGTGTGCAGAAAAACTCGAAGATGTGACGAATATATATTTCAAGTCCTTGGTTTCCAACTCTGATGGTGAGGGAATTGGAAGTGTGGGTCCACGAGGCCATGAGTAATGGAAAGTGATCCTATATACCACTCGTGCAAGCATTTCCAAATATTCTATTTCTTTCCTCCGCATATCCAAAATTTGGTGCGAATCATGTGATATAAAAGGCATAGTAGAGTCACAGTAACAACTAGAACATGAGGCATAGTAAAGGAAGCAGATGTGAGGTTAGAGAATAACAGTGCAAATCTCCTTTGGCAAAAGGGAACATGCAAATGCATATTGCATACTTCTGTTTCGTCAAAGGAGAATTGCGCTGTCATTCACCTGCACATAATCATTTCACGCCTGCAGCATCAGTATCGTGACTATACCAACAAATAAGCTTGTTGTGGTTTCTAACTTTGTCTTTGCTATAGGTATTTGCTGTCTCTTTGCCAATGCATGTAACAGTTGTATTCTTTTATTTATTTATTTTTTTTTGGCAGGTTAATGCTGAATTGTAACAAGTAACAACTGGGATCAGCAACATATGTGTACTAGAAGTTTGACGTGAATTGGTGAATCTAACATGGGCAGTTATTATCAAGCTTAAATAGCTCTATATTAAGATTACAAGAATGTGATTGATATTGAAGGCTAGCTCAATTGAGTTCTATTTCCGACCAGCATAAGCTTCTTCTTTGCCCCTTTTTCTTTTTCTAGGAAGCATAAGACACAAACGACTACAGAAATCTGAGTAAATTTTGTATCATTCATAGCGATGATTCTCTGTTATATCAAAAGCAAGCTCTCGTTGATCTTTTTTCCTCATGAAGTTCCTTTTTATGATTCAATGATTACACAACTAGCTCAAGAGATTATTTATACGAAGAAAGAGAAGTATATCAATCTAATTTCAAGTAGGAAAAAGTGTCAAGTCGTATTTAAATAAAGGTTCGATTAATGTGTGCCCCTTAGGGCACATATTAAACTATTTATTTTTAAAATTTTTTAATTTTTTAAAAAATTAAAAAAATTGTCAATAGCTTTTTAATTTTAAATTTTTTTTAAAAAAAAATAAAAATTATCACGTGTCTTTAAGGCACACGTTAACAAAACTTTTTAAATAAACACTAAAAAATAGTTTCACGTTCATATTGGTATATTGACTCAGTCTTCTTTAACACAACCAACGTCACATGTGTGGGCGGCTCTACGCCTAAACGTAAGTCCATTATTACCTATTACCTAGTACCAAAAGACTCAAATTATAAGAGAATAATTTCTTTTACCAAAAGTTAAAAAAATAATAATAATAAAACAAAACAAAAAACAAAAACAAAAAAGAAGGCATTCAAAAGTTTTTTATTTTTTTATTTTTGGGAGGCATTTAGCAGTGTTGAAACTAAAAAAATGTGTCACAAAAGTGTCATAGGTACATGCACCTACACGGCAACACAAACAGCAGTGACACTAATGCTGTGGACTAAACAATAGGATGAGACCACGTGTTGGTCATCTACAAAAAGGTAATTAATATATATATATATATATATATTTATATATAAGGGGTCCACGTGAGGCTGATAAGCTACCTAATCTACCATTACCTATAAAAAAGGACCTAGAAGATAAAGTTGCCCATGAACTGATCAGTTGAGAAAAAAAAAAAAAAAAAAAGCGGGAACGGTTTCCCAATTTTTCCATAAATTAAAGAGTCTCTAGCAAATCAAAAAGAGAAAAGCACGCACAAAAAGATAAAAAAGAAAAATAAAAAAGCACAGCAAAACACAGAAAAAAGAGAAGAAGAGAGACACGGTAAAAGATAGAGAGTAACAAGTATTGGAGGAATACACAACATCTTTATTGGTTGGAATTTTATCAGTCTCTTTCTTCTTTAAATATTTTCTCCTCCCTCATTTTCAAATCCAAATTTTATTTGATAAAACAAATAGGGCTGAGTTTTATGAAGACTTCTTAACTCCATGCATGAAGCTTTAAATATGAGTCACTGACTCGTAAATCCTATTTGAAAATTTCCAAATAAAAATTCTCTTAAGTTTTAGTTTAGTGTTTTCTCAACTCAAGCCCTTGACTTTACCAAATCAAATTTATCATTAATGAAGTTTTTGACTCTACTGTGTTTTAATGGAGTTCTTGACTCTACCAAATTAATGGAGTCTTTGACTCTACCACATTAATGGAGTCCTCGACTCTACCAAACTAATAGAGTCCTTGACTCTACCATATTTTAATGGAGTCCTTAACTCTACCAAACTAATGGAATCCTTGACTTTACCAAATTAATGGAGTTCTTAATTATACAAAACTAATGGAGTCATTGACTCCACCACATTTTAATGGAGTCCTTGACTTTACTAAATTAATAGAATCTTTGACTCTATCAAAATCAATGGAGTCATTAACTGTACCCAAAATTAATGGAGTTCTTGACTACTAAATTAATGGAGTCCTTGACTCCACCACATTTCAATGGAATTCTTAACTTCCAATATTATTTTAAATAAAGTGGATATTCTAATTCCTTCAAATTTCAACATAACTAATTCTTTGGGATTCCCTTTTTTTTTTTTTTTTTTTGAGAAAATTCTTTGGGATTCCTAATTTCTTAATCAAGATTGGAGTTAATAATTCTCAAAATAAAATGACCATAAAAATTGATTTGAGGAAATTTTTCAATTTCCAATTCCTAAAACATGTTAATAAAAAATAAAATTTCTTCAAAGGATTTTTCTTTCACTTAATTAAATTTGGGAACCTCAATCAAAATATCATTAAAATTCCTACAAAGAAGCGAATGAAAGAAAGGGAAAAAAAATGCTTGGATATTCAACTTCTCAAAGAGAGAATCCTTGATTCAATTTCCATAAAAACATGGTCCTTGACTTATCCTTGAGATTAAAACCAATTATCTCACTCAAAAGCAAAGTTAAGCCGATGCTTGATTAAACACCAATTATTTGACTTAAATGTCCATTATTTAAATTGGGCAAAATCATATTTGAGGATTTTAAATCTTTAAGAACTACAAATTGGCTTGATCACCTTCAAGGGTACGAAGGCAACCTAAATAAATTATTAGGTGTAACCACAAATAAATAAAAAAACATATCCCCTTAAACATGAAAATAAATAAACTTATGTACAAAGATAACATGGTTGGAATCAAAGGATCTTCCCTTGAAACAAGGGATTGTAATTAAGAGATACATTATCTTGAATGGGCATTACTCACATCAATAAAACTCATATGCCAAAAAGCTTATGGATCGATGAAATTATGTTTGATGAAATTATGTTAGATTATGTTTAAACATAATTTGACAATATTTATTAAACATAATTTAACAACTCTTGTTAAAAATGATTTGATAATGTTTGTTAAACATAATTTGACAAATTTGTTAAACATAATGTAACAATTATTGTTAAACATGGGTTAACAATTTTCGTCAACAAGTAGTGTGTTTTCCACAGCATCCTTAAGACAATCATGAAAATATTAGGCCAATTGAAATCCAACCCAATTGAAACTATAAATTATTATATAATTAATTTAACTAAAATTTTAGATGAAATTCTAAGACTTAACTCTTGATTAGGGCTGTCCAACCTAAACTGGCACCGCGGTTTGACCAAGTTTGATTGTTGTGACTAGAAAATTTGATTGGTCCACCTGAATGATTCTTGGGCCACTACATATGTATTTCAATCCCTTTTAAAAAAGAATGGTAGATCACCCGTATTAGATGTAAACTAAATGAGATATCAAAAAACAAAAAACAAAAAAACAAAAACAAAAAACAAAATCCTTCGAAAATTGAGAACAAAAACTTAACCCTTAACAAAACTAGCGTTTTGATCAAAACTTGTTAAACGATCTCAGAATTGCGCAAGTCATATATAGCTTGAATGAAAGCTTGTGATAAGGTTTGTTTTGAGTGGCTTTGTGTAGTGACATTCTTTATAAAATATCGCATAAACTATCACACACAATGAACCTCAAATATATATATATATATATATATAAACAAACACTTTTAGAGACCCATTTCTCAAAGCAACATACAACCCCCCCTAAACAAAAATGCCAATAGAAATATCACGTTGTCACAAAATTTCTAATGACGCATGAATTGCTTGATAACATGTTTGGTAAGGTCTCCATACACGTAAACTTTATCAATGATAAAGCAAACATTTGAGCATTTTTATAATGTACCAACTTTCGGGAGGCATAACTTTTCACACTAAGCTATGATTTATGTAAACTTGATTTTATTAGAAAAATAATTTTATGAAAATTCCAACGATACCTCGTTTGTTGAGTATCAAGACTAAGTAGACCCTCAATAAGCCTCAAGAAATCAGAGGCAACATTGAAAAGTCCCAAAAATACGCATTCCAAGCACTCTTGCCTCACATGCTACTCAACTAGGAGAAGTTTCCTCACCCTTAAGGTCATTTTATACATATACATATATATATATATATATATAGAGAGAGAGAGAGAGAGAGAGAGAGAGAGAGAGAGAGAGAGAGAGAGATGTCTAATTTGAGTAGATGAAGGATCCCAAAATTCACCTTGGGACATGTATGGATTGAAGCACTACAACCAAGTATCTTATGAAATACCAGTAGGAGTTGAGCTAGTACTAGAATTTTGGGAGATACTACTAAAATACTTGTTTGAGTTGAGGGACAGTTAGAATTCTGTTGGGCTTTGCTGAAATTCTCGAACGAGTCGAGGCATTGTTGAAGAGGTACTATTGAAATACCTGTATGGTTTGAGGCACTATTAGAATTATGCTAAGATATTTTTAAATTCAACTAAACTACTATCGAAATTTCAATGAGATGCTACTAAGTTGCAAACTAATTCCCAACTATCATGTTGCTATTAACAGTGTAGCTATAGTAATATTGAGCTAAGTAGAAGCAATAGCTAGAGGACTATGCGCTTAAACGGTATGCAACTCTCAAATACTCTCATATAATATGACCATGTATGCACGTATACATCTTTCGTAATCACAATAAAATGTTGAAACTTCGAGAAAAATTTGTCAAAATTCTTTTTTTTGACTTCCCCCTAAAAACCCTTTCAAAACTTAAAATCATTTTTAAATACATAAATTCTGCAATTATTGGTTTTCTTGTTTTTCTCTTAAAATCATTTTTAAATATAATAAAAAATTAATGCAAAAGTTGAAATTTGGCTTCAATCCGGCTATTTTGGTTTTAAAAGCAGAAATTCAGTTAAAATTCTGCTAAAATTCAAAGTTTTTCCACCCTAAAAGATCAGGATCATTTCTGCCCTTCACTCCGGATGTAATCCCAGACACATTGGCAATCAAGAACGCCCAAGGTCTTTCTTCCACTGAAAACCATCTTAATTTATTAAAACCATTTTCCTATGCCGAAATTCAGCCAAAATTTTGTTTTTTGTTTTTGTTGTGTTTTTTCACTGAACAACCATTTCCAAAAAACAATTTTTTAATTTTGATATTTTGTTAAAAAAATTTCGAAAAATTATGGTTTAATGCTTTTCCATTTAATAAACTTTTAAAATATCATAAACATTTTTTAAAGATTAAACCATAATTTTGGTTTTCCTCTTCAAAATCCATTTTACAAACATCAAACCCTAATCATGATTTTTCACTTCAAATACATTTTTTTTTTTTTTTTTTTTGAGAAACAGGCTTGAGAGGCCAATATTATTTAATGGCTAAAAATCCAGAAAAAAAAATCTTATAAATGCCAGGAGGAACAGACTATCAAAATTAAAACAAAAAAAAAAATACCTTGCTCTCTTGGCTAAAGCTTGTGTCAAAGTATTGTCTTGCCGAAATATATGAGAAAGAGAATAGTTCTAAAGTGAACTAGTTGAGGACTGGATGTCTTTAATTAGGTGAACACAAGCAAGTTAGGAGAAACATCGGTCTCTGATGGCGGAAATGGAGACTTCTGAATTACCGTCAAAGATTGAGTTACACAAGTCCAATTCCTGAATAAACTAGACAGTCCTTCTGGCCGCAAGGGCTTCAAGAGCAAATACAGAGGAGCGCATAGGGATGATCTCAGATAAGGCTACCATTATTTCTCCAAGAAAATTGCAAGCCACTACATTGATACCTGCTGCATTCAAATCTTCAAAAAGTACACCGTCAAAGTTTGTTTTTAGCATTCCCGGGTCAAGCGGTTTCCAAATGGTTTTCTTTGGAGGCTGTTTCTAAATGGGTATGCCACGCTACTGCTGAAATTCCAAGAGATGTTGCTTCCAGACCGGAAAGTTTATCCAGTGGTGCCACTGGTGCACCTATTTCTTCGATTTCAAATAGTCCAACAAGTCATTACAAAGAGTTTCGAACCTTTTGGATTTGAAGATGTCAATCAGAAAAGGTCAGCAAAGGAATTGATTGAATTGCCATCAGCTTTCAGGCTGCTAAATTCATGTTCCCAAACTTGACCGATATTTTCAAAGATTAAAATTAAAATTTTCAAAAATTAAAATTAAAATTTAAGTTTTCCCAATCAAAAACTCCTTCAAACAAAAATTTAACTCAAAGTAGTTGCTCGAGCCTTTGACTGACTCGTTAAATCTCTTATTATTACATTGACTTTGGGGTGAACAAGAATGAAGACAAATCCTATGTCTCGGATTGCTATAGATGGAGATGGTAATCTCTTTTAGATTAGGTTATTTTTAATGTAACTTTTAGTAGAATGTATTATAAGAGATTTATGTACTCTTGTTTTCTCAAGGATTGCCAAATGGAGAAATTGTTTGGATCATTATCTTCTAAGTGTTGGAAACATGTCTTAAAATTTACTTTATAGGCAATTTGAGTCTTAGTTTTTAGTGTCCAAAAGTGTGTTGAAGATTCTTGATGAAGACACAAGAAAACTGCTAATTCTTGTGCCTTGACTACATTTGGATAGTAGGTTACTGATTGAACATTACTGAAGTTCAATACTTAGCTCGACACCCCTTGGCCGATCTAGCTACGAGAATTCTAACAAAGTTTTATGTTTTAACCCATGATGACTAGTTGACACGTCTTTGGATCTATGCCCTAAGGTTCCCAAAGATATAAAAGTCATACCATACAATCATCTTCATACAACAAAGAAGAGACCTGTATACTGAGAAGCTGCTACAACTTTGAATACCTAGGATTTATTAGAAGGCTACTATTATTTCATATTGGAGCAAGTTGCTGCAAAGAACATTATATCAATCAATTACATCAATCAAGTATTGTTGTAACAGTCAGTCACTGATTGGTAGATACATGCATAGAAGAGTAGTCCAACTGGGTTGGAGATGAGCTTGGGTAGATCAGCCCCCCATTCTACTGTAAGTAGTTACTTTGGAATAGAATAAGATTCTTTATACTTATAGCCTCAATCTTTATCATTGAATTCTTTAGGAATAGTGACTTACATAATCACCTATTGGGGTTTTTCTTGCGAACATTTTTCCCATCACGGTCATATCACTTGTATTAAATTTATTTTTCACTACACTTAACTCTAGGTGGGTAATGTGGTTGTGCCATTTGTTGGACTTTACATGTAATTAGACACATTAATCAACTTGAATAATTATAAATTTAATTGTGTCAACTTCATCCAAATAGAGTTGATATAAATACAATGATAATTGTTGTTTACATTATACTATCAATGTAAATCTTATATAGTAGATTAATACACATTTGCAAAAAATATATAATATTGAATGTAAAGTTTACCATATAAATCTTTTGTTGTTATTATTATTATCATTATTATTATTATTATTATTATTATTATTACAAGGTAAAGTAAAAATTTTCCTTTATACAATTTGTAAAATCTCGCCTTTAACAAAGTGGATTTGACTTTTTTTTTTTTTTTTTTCTTTTATACCTTTGCTTATGCAAGCAAGAAAGAGATAGACTTATAGGATGCCTTTTACCAAAAATGCTCAAAGGGTTCAAACTATCAGGCTCGTCAAATCCCAGCAGTTTCAGGAATGGGAAATTCCATATTGAATTTCCATGTTGACCGAGGAAAGGACTATTCTCCACATGAATTTTAGATGTTTACAAGAAGAAGCATCTTAGAAGCCAAGAATTTTATGACCTTACTAATCTTTATAACTTCAATATTTATAAAAGTGAAGATTTGAAGTTTAAATTATTAAGATTAAGATTATTTAATTCTTTGGAGAAGAAAAAAATACCAATCAAACATGAATGATTTGTGTGTTTTTTTTTTTTTTTTAATCTAATTTTATAAATTTGGATGATGATGCCATAAAGATTCATCAAAAACCTGGAAAAAATTTTGTTCTACATTTATTAAAACTTGTGTACGAAGTAAAACAAGAAGCAAAAAGCAAAAATAGCAAAATCTACCTACAAATCTACAATTTTGTATGAAGAATTGAGGGAAAAAATATAAAGAAGCAAAACTTGACAAGAATGTTTACATCATTATCTCACAGTGGAAGCAACAGTATGAGCCCACAATCTTAGAGTATCTTTCATGCGAGTCTTATTGTTCAAAGCTGGAAATGGAATGCTCAAATTCATCAATGAGTTTTCTCTCTTTCTCCTATCTAAAACCTCCCAAGCTTCAAAAAGATAAGGCCTTGGAATTGTAGACTCATCCACTACCTCTTCTTCATCATCTTTCTTTCCAATCTATGCAACCGTTGGTCACTTATGGACCTAGTATGGAGGGTAAAGATTTGTGAAATCTCAAGTTTTGATGGTTTTTCTTGAATTTCGCTATCTGGGTTTGCTTCAAAACTTGATGGCTTGGATAGATTTGGTTGTTTTGTGAAGATTAGAGGCTCGAACCAACAATAATCGAAGAGCTTCATGACTTCCCCTGCGTCCATCAATGGTGACTATGAAATGTTTGGGTTTTCAATTTTCTAATTGTGTAATGTGTGCGATGAGAGGCCGAAGTATCTAGGCTTGATATATATACTCATAATGGAATTCACCTTCATGTTGTAGAATATTACTTCAAATACTTCAACTGGTACAGCGGTACATACCTAACATGTTTTTCTTTTTTTCTTTTTTTAATGAACCCGACACATTTTTCATTTGGGTTATGTTTTTTAATAGTGTTTTTTAAGGGGGATTTTGCACTGGTCGTCTCTTCTTTGTCAGCAGATCCCGGAGGATTTTGTATGGCCGGAGTAGGGTTCGGGAATGGGATCTGGCCGGGATCTCGTAAGGGGGAATCCTCAGGGACTCCCAAGACTTGCAAGGTTGCCAACCAGCCTTCCTCGAGGCCCAGCTTCCAGACATCCCTGATAACTGGCTCGGCGGAATTCTCCACATCGGCAAATCCCTCATTATACCATTTGTTCTCACATGCATCCAGTGCTGCCCTTAGGTCGACCAATTCCTCAGCCAGTGCAGTATTCACACTCTCAGCCTCCACTAATTTCAGTTCAATCTCCTCTAGCTTGGCCTGCAGCTCTGAATACTTCTTTTCCGTAGCTGCTCTGGCCTTCTCGGCCGCATCAGCCTTTTTCTCCGTAGTCATAGTAGCCGCAGCCTTCTCCTTTGCCATCTCCTCAGCCACATCTTTAAAGGCTTTCTCCTGACCGGCATCCTCGGCTAGATCCTTCAATCGTCCATCGAGTATATACGCCAGTTAAGCAGCCTGATTGAGTGACAATGATAAGTATGAAAACAAGAAAAGCGAGCCAGCGTTGGTGGAATACAACCAAAAACAACACACACACACACAACAACAACAACAACAACAACAACAACAACAATAACAAAAGTTTACTACGATGGTATGCCATTGCAACCTCCTCCCCATAGATTCCTCAATGCCCTGCTCAAAAGCGTGCACATCCTCGAGCAAAAGAAGTCCGAACGCTAGAGATTGAGCCACGCGACACATGCGTCAGAAGGAAGAGGCTTGTCGTCTAACAGGAATGCGGGCTGCCACTCCTGTGTGGCTTGGGAGAAGGATGCCACATGCGTTCCGGTCTAAACCGTAGGTTCACGGATGACAATGCCACTTGATGGCTGGGAAGGAGTCATTGTAGGCTCGTCACTCGGGCCAATGGGAGTCTGTCCGGCTGTACGGGGCCTCTTCCACTGTCAAGTGGGCTTAGGAGGTAGAGGAGGAAGGGTTTGGCCGCGACCCTGGGGCGGTTGTTGCTATGCGGCAGGTCTGATGCCGAGAACGAAACGGCTGATTGACATCGTCCTGCGTGTCATCATGTCTTCACCTAGATCGGTTTTAGTTTCAAAGTGGCTGGTAGGCTTGGAGATTACTTCCTCGGCTTCCTGAATGGGAGCCTTAGGGCCTACTTGGGCTTTGGGTTGGGGAGGGGCTTCGGACTAAATTTGCTCGTGTGCTCGTTCTCGGCGCTCTCAAGACACACCTTCGGCAGACTCATCCCGTATTGGCTCACGCTTGTCAGAATAGATGTACCAGGGACCTATATCACGGGCTTCGCCCGCTGTGAATTTCGGGGGAAGGAAGTTCGCATGCCGTACGTTGATGTATGATAAAAGACGACTGTTAACTAGTAAAGCTTGGCTAAAAGCTTGCCAAATAGAGTATATGGGATCGACTCTAAGAATCAAGTGGGACACTCGGAGCTGTCCATCCGAATGAACAAAAATTTTGGACCTGAGCACAAAGTTCAAATCTTGTACATGCACTACCCTGATGTCTGGGATGAACACTCTACCGTTTGCATCAAAAGAAAGAATAATANAATAAGCGAGTGAGTATCGGAACAAGCAAGTACATTACGGCGAAATGTATAACTACATAAAATAATGAATGGAAAATAAAGGCAAGTTAATGATCGGAATGAACCCACTTCGCACCTTGTGAGGGGATAGGGGATTTTACCGGCAAACCAATTGCCGCTCACCCGGACGAATTCCTAGCAGAGTTTCTTATTTGAGTCAGGTAGGTAGGAGATCAGTCGTACCCTCATGTCTCTAACCTTTAAGTAATAATTTGTTTTCTTGTTCCCACATAAACTGTACATGTGGTTTATGTCATGATGGTCTAACTATAAACCGAACATCTGATTCAGCCTAGTCACACAACTAACTGCCTGGTAAAAGTTGGGGGAAGTTGATCGGGGCATAGCCCATAGTATCTAAGAGTATTGAGCAAGAGAGAGGTCCACGGGAAACCTAACCCCACCTTCCAGAATTGCCATTAAAGGAAAAAAGAAGCGTTGCCCTCTATGTGGAGAGCGATTTCGCTCTCATGGCAATACGCCACCTCCACATCATCTGGGATGTTAAAGCCTTGCCTAAATGGGGCAAAGTCGCCTTTGTATCTAGAAGAAAGGCATACCACATCCCAAACCTTAAAAGAAAGAAAATGAAGGAAAAGTTTGAAAAAGAAGAAGAGGGGAAGAAAACTTACTTTGAGTTCTAAGAAAGGAAGGAATTCTAGGCTGAAGGATAAAAGCACGGATGAATGCACGGCAGAGAGGGAACTCAAAGAGTGGAGAGTGAAAAAGTAAAAGAATGATTTGGAATGGACTATTCATAGGGGCCAAGGGAAATAAGCAACGGTTAAACAGCATAATGAGGATTAATTAGCAATAATGAAGCAAACCTTATGGATACCAATGCCAACTGATGCCTGCACTGCCTCGGTTCACAAACTGTCAGGTAATGATGATGACTGAATCGAATGGCCAAATCCAACACGCCTTTCAAGAACGCATTAATGAGCCTCTGGAGCTTCTGGAGTACCCTAGGTGTCCCTCTATCATCAGACTTCTTGGGCAACAAACGCCTTTTCGATTCCTTGATTCTTGCTGAGGTCTGGGCACGAATCAAAAGGGGGCTAATGTACGGCACTCTATACCCGAACCCATTTAGGCCTAGAACCCTGATATGAAGATACGGCCCATGAGCCTGACCTTTTTCTACCCAAAAGCCTAGCCCAAATCCATACCAACTGCGAGCCCAGGTTTTGTTGTCCGATCCTTGCTCAGCAAACCTTTCCTGAGTAACGGAGAAAGAACGGTGTTTAAGCACAATACCCTTTCCATACCCGACAATGCCGTAGCGAATATCTTTGCCAAGCATATCTGCGGGAGTGGGAACCAAGTTCCAAGGCCACTCTCACCACGCTCCACTCCCACCTAACCATCCACTAATGATTAACAACATTGGACCTCCCATTGCACTAGCAACGGAAGTAATCATAGCCCCTCCACTAATATAGAGATATAAATATGAGAAGTGGGGGAGGAAAATGGTTGGTTGAGAGGTTCTTAAAAAAACAGAGAATAGGAAAGAAAGAGTGATTCAGAGAGCAAGAGAGCAAGGGAGCAAGGGAGTGAGAGAGTGAAAGAGAAAGAGAGAGGGGGGGGGGGGGGGGGAGAGAGCTTCATGAGTGTCTGGGTCGAGAACGACCCAAAGTAGGAAATCCAAAGCCCAGGTTACAAGTAAGTTGTGAGTCTAGGTGAGGCCAGGCCTAATAGCCTTATTTAGGCACGCACTGATATAATTTCAATTTTCAAGAAAAATAATTTGAAATCCCATATCCTAACCTACTCTCTCTCTCTCTCTCTCTCTCTCTCTCTGTGAAGAAATTTTGTGTCTATGACTGTGTGTGTGAGTTATGTATTCTAGGGTTTTCAGCTCGATGTGATTCTTTCAAGGAAGCAATTTAGTGAGTTTTCATCATTTATTTGGTCCTGAGTTAATTTTTTAAGGACCATCAAGTATGATTGTCAACACAACATGAAGATAACTTGTTTTGATTTGGTGCAATTTTTTTCTAGAGGAAAATTCGGTACCATCAACCAAGAGAATGAAAGCAAAGTAAGCTAATAAAGCTCCAATCTTTGACAATGGAATAATTAAGGAATACTCATTACTTCTTTAATAAGAAATATTTTTCCCTTTATGTCAAGGAGAATCCTTGTTTTCCATGTCAAGTAAATTCATTTTCTTCTACACTAAGGAAAAATCTTCCCTTTTACACCAAGGAAAAACCTTCCCTTCTACATCAAGGAAACCCAAAACAAAACTAATTAAGAATTTGAGGCAATATTCAACAAATCCCCACATTGACTCAAATTACATCAAGCAATCTTCATTTTTTATTGAAAGAACTCTGCCGTAATCCAAGCAAGCTTTCTTGAACAATTTGATCATTGATTCCACATCTAAGCCAAAACTTGTGCGCACATCTACCATGAACAAACTTCAAAGATGCACTAGACATAATTTTCTCTTTAACTTCATCAAGATCCAACCTTGAGTTTTGATACCAATTGTTATGCAATAGTAGAAGCTGTAACATCAATTATTGTTATTTGAGTCTCGCACAAGTGCATTCACATAAACAAGAAAATAAAACATCCACAAGAGACAACAATATTTTGTGTGATTCATCCAACTCCATGCCCATATCCATGGGCAAGGCTAACCAAAATATCCACTATCAATTATATGGATTACAATGACATTAATCAACACCCACAAACCCAAAACCCCAATTCATCCAATAACTCTCTTACACTCACAAAACAAAGAAACTCTTTGCACACAATAAAACAAACAAACTCTTTGCACACAACCATGAGTAATCTTGATTTCAACCCTCCAAAAATCTACCAAATTACTCTTTGGGAAACCCACTTATATTCTTCTAGCAGTTTTTTTCCTCTCCCTATATGGGAGGAATATTGGCATAAGCCACCAAACCCTTTGCAATAGTGCCTATTTATAAGGTTTCAATGAAATCCAAACCAAACTAATTAGAAATTTGAGGCAATATTGAACAATTATTAATATTTTTTTGATAAATAATTAAATTGGTTATTACTTGTTAGTTGCAATGCATGAATTTATGAAGCAAGTTTGATTTATTGTAATGTCTTTTATATGGTAATTGTAACTTTACTGATTGTGCCCCTCTTGATTCCAGGTTTAAAGGGAAATCAAATAAGAGGCTCATTGCTTATTTCTATGAATGAAGTTAACAACATCCAAAATAAGGTTCCATGTGGACTGTAATGCAGAGCAATGCAGATATGATATTTGGTGGCATTACAGCTATTTGTGGACTATTGAGAATGATAGTTGGAGGCCCAAAAACAATGGGCAACCATCATTGTTTCAACATTAAAATTAAAACCCATAAACAAAGGGCCAAAAACATTGTTCTTAAATTAGAATATAAATATTGTTTTGGAATTAGAATTAGAAAGGCCCAAAATACACCAGGCACCCAAATATATATATATATATATATATACAAGTAGCAGGTTCAGGCATCAGTGGTCACATCGTCACCAAATAAGGGTGCAAGAGCACTTTCGGGGGCATCACCTTTAGGAGGCGCGGACTGGGAGGCCTCGACAGCAGCCATCTCTTTGTCTACATCCTCAAGATCAAGGTTCTCCAGATTTGCTCCGACAGGGTGCTTAACAAGGTATCGCCTCAGGACCTCAAATCCCTTGAAGTACCAACTGAAGAGTACAATATTGTACTTGTCCGTCTGCTGAAAAGCCTCAATGGCCTTGGCTGTAATGGTCTTGATCTTTTCTTTGGCTGCTTGGATCTGCTCGTCCTTTTCCAACGTCAGCTGTCGCTGAGCCCTGAGGTCGTGCCCCAAGACCTTGATCTTCTCCTTCGGAGTGTTGGCCTCATCCATGGCTATGATCAAGTCTTTTTTCAACTTTGAATTCTCCACCTCCAACGCCTCCACCCTGGATACTGCAGATGCGACCTTGGCCTCTTGAGTAAGGTACTCCGAGGTGATGTGAAGGCTCTCCCTCAGCACTTGAAAGAAGGAACTAGACCTCAAATAATAATAAATAAAAAAAGGGAGAAAAAATTGGGGGAAGACAAATTTACACAAGTGCATTACCTAGACAAGCTTGTGGAGATGATGACCCACAACCTCGTTGGGAGACGAGCCCAAGAACACCTTCATCTCCTCGGCAGTAAAGGCCTCTTGCGCCCATGCCTGCGTGACTCCAGCATCGACCTAGACACTAGACAATCGAGAATCAGCTTTATCCTTCAGCTTATCCTGGTACACTGCTTCTTATTCTGGATAAGAATAATTTCTTCAACCGAGGTAGCTGGGGAGGCTGTCCTCATCGTCTTAGTGCTTGGAGTAGCTGGCGTAGCTAGAGTGATAGAGGCCCCCTTATCCATCACCTGAACATTTCTGGCCCTAAGATTCAAAAGGGGCTCATTCTTCTTGGCCCTCATTTAGGCATACATTCCTTGATTAAATTTCGTCGTCATCCCTGCAAGAGGAAAACACTTGTCAAAAAAAAAAAAAAAAAAAAAAAACTAAGACAAAAGTAGCAGCATGGACAGACTTAACACTTACTCTTTTTTTCCTCAATCTCAATGTTTCGTAGGACAAAAGCAGAAGGATCTGGACCCAGGCAATGGAAAGCTAGAGTCCGCGGATCAACCAGGGTGTCGAAATCTTTGATCGTCCTCTTGTACTCAATGGCCTTCTTAACACGTTCCTTATACCTGCTCTTGAGCTTGGGCCGTCTCTTAACTGCACAGACAATGGACAGAAGAGTTAGTGACAACAAAATGAATATAATGAACAAAGGTTAAATGACTAGAAGAAATAACAACGCACCTAAGTTTGAGGTTCCCCACCGACGGAGCAACCTAGGGAGATCACCCCAAACCTCATCAGAGGGAGTTTCCCAGCCATCCTCGGACACCAAAAAAAAAAAAAAAAAAAAAAAAAAACCCAAGACTTCTAGTATCTAAATGACGAAGGTAGATCCCGAACGATCCTAGTCCTCCTCTCCCAAGGCAACAATTCATAATACCCATGCTCTTTAGACTCTTTTAAACGGTACAAATAAACGAGCTCGTCCACCTTAATGATGTCTCCATCCGTAGCAGCCAACCATATTTCCATATAGCTAACCACTATCCTCCACGAATTGGGCATAAGTTGCCTATGAGCAATACCAAAACGGCCTAGAAGCTCCATAATAAATTGGTGGACGGGGAACCTAAGCCCACTTAGGAAAGCAGCTTCATAAAAGCATACCTCTCTAGGCGAGAAATGGCAAGCTCGTTCCTCTTCATGAGGAAGACGAACCCTAACCCTATCAAGAAATTGGAATTTATCCCTAAACCAGAAACTGGCTCGGTGTCCAAACTGCACACTTCCTCAAGGGCATGGAAAGCCCTAATCTCTCAAGGGACAGAGACGGCAGTATCCCCTCCACGGGTTTGTCACTAGACGACAACCCGGTCTCTGACTTACTTGACCTCACCTTAGACATTACTCCCTGCTCCCTTACTAAACCCTTAATCCAATCAATTGATTAATGGAGCAAGGGTAGCAAATCACCCAATGCAACGCTCAAACTACTACCCTTAAAGACAAAATTCTCAAGGTACGAGAAAACACCTAAAGATCCCCCTAAATGTGCGAAAAGGAAAGAGACAGAGGGACAAAAGGCCCTACCCTCAGAGCTACTAAGCATAGGACTCAAAAAAAGAAGAAGGGCAAAAACCTAGAAAGACCAAAAACACAGAAAGGAAAAGAAAATCAGAAATTTCTACAAAGTTATCTACTTAGAAAAGAAAAAAAAAAGTAGCGGGAGGAAGAGGTCGCACCTTAAAAGCGCAAGAAAGAGCAGAACGTAGAGATTCAAAGCAACAATGGTAGCTCGGAAGCACAGAACAGCAATGGTAGCAAAAGGGAAAGTGAAAAGTGAGGAAGAAAGAGGAGAAAGGAAGTTTAAAAAGCTAGGCATAGAAAACTGAAAAACAGCGGGAAAACTGAGAGTCACATGGAGTAGAGCACTAAGTTCACCCCTTAGTTCACACCATGTGGCCATAACATACCCAGTGCTGCCACTACACATTGAATGCGGAGGGAAATCCCAAGAGACATGTCAAAAAAAAAAAAATCCTTTCACCTCTTGGTGGTCATCACTACAAGGACGACCATAGAGCCTAGGGGGCAACTTATAGGACTGACGAGCCCTTTTTCCCAGACGAGCTAATCAAATATCTCCGTCAATATATCCATGTCACTGACGAAGGTAAGGAAGTCATTCAATGCAATCAGTAATGCCTCGAACGTTTACAAGACCAGCTGTACAGACCGTTAGAGGCCCATCAAAGCCTATATTATTGAGCATAAAGCATTACCAAGATAGGCATTAAAACCACAATAACAGCCGCAACGGCTAGAAGGTGTGGCAACATATATAAACCCCACATAGCACCAACACAAGGTACAAAAACTCACCTAAAAGTATTCATAGACACTTTGATATCCATTATTCTATTATTATTCTCTAAAGACTTCCATATACTGACTTTGACATCAAAGACGTGGTGGCAGGCACCACACCGATGACCATCTTAAGGGAGCAATCATTCTACATTTGCAGAGACTTTGATGAGGACCCAGATCCATCTGGACAAACTTACAAAGACTGACAATTTACACTTCATCAGAAACCATAGGTGTGAGCATCGAGAGGTTGCCCATTGGAGCAAGAGATCATTCAGTGAGCAACCACCAATTGAGGAAAAATAAATAAATAAACAGAGGAGAGGAGGAAGCTCTTTTTGTTCCAAAATTATTGAATGCATGCCTCGTGCTCCTAGTGGAAGACCTGGTGCTTGCTTTTTAGAGTCAGTCATAAACATAAAGAGATTTGTTTATTTATTTTCAATCCTTTCCTCTATTCCAATCAAACGTGGTGTTCCCACAGAATTGGGATCTTGTATATACGTTGAATGCAGCCACTATTTAGATACTTTACAAAGAATATACAATATTTTAAAAGAGAGACCCACTAATTATTAAGCTAAAAGTAATTTATAACTTTGAAATTTTAAGTTTTCTAGGGTAACCATACATATATAATAATCTAACATCGATCGAGATGGTAATTTGTTATTAATTTTTACACAAGCTTATCATTGAGAATTTGCCACTTAGCAATTATGCAAAATATTATGCAAGAATTTGTAAGTATACATATTGCTTTTTCTAACAATCATGCTATAGAACCACCTAGATTCGTACTTCCAATTTAATTGTGCTTGGCTCAATTAGCATTCTATACTGAGTTAATTTATAAGTTTATGGACTGTAAAAATCTCTTAGGGTAAATTACAAGTTTATCTATTGGATCGTTCACAAAGTCTCCCCTCAAATTATAAAATCGATCAATGTTTCACTCTTAACTATTGCAAATATGCAAATATTTTCCTGTCGTTCACTTTTTTGTTAGGACCCAATGGATTATTTTGATCTATTTTTAAATTCCATATGGAAATTACTAAAATGCCCTTGAGGGAGGATTGCAAAAAACTTAATAGTTGGTGGAGGAAAACTACAAACGACCCAATAGACATCATATCATAACATATAATATACTATATTATATAATAAAAGTTTGACTTAGAAGCCGTGGTTACGCCAAGTGGCTGCACCAAATTATATAAATTTTTAAAATTAGGTTTAGTCATAGTTGTGCCAAGTGGCTGCATCAAAATACTGCAATTTTTAGATAAAAACTACAACTTATTTTTTTTATCAACTTTTTTTTTAATAAAGTAACACTAAGTGTTTGAACAAAACATACAACCCACATTTTGATCAAATCAACTTCTCCTTCTTCTTTTTCGGGTTTAACAAAGCATGTAGCCATCAACCTATTTGTATTTTTTTTTTTTTTTTATGTATATGTAAAATTTTTGGTTCTTATCAATTTACCACACGTACTACTTTAATTCTTCTTATATTTTTTAATAAAAATTTTTCTTATCAACAAGCCATGAATGCTTCTTATCAATTAATTCACTTCTTCTTATCAATTAATTTATTTTTAAATATATATACTAATGCTAACAGTACAAAAATATTAGTTATAACAGTGGTCATTTTTGTAGTGCTTATAAAAAATGCTACTAGAGAGGATTTATTGTATAGCGGATTTTCAAATGCTACTATAAATCTTTTTGTAGCAGCAGTTTTTTTTGTAACCGCTACAATATACCTTTTTGTTTTGTTTTTTTTTTTTGGTAGCGGTTTCCCAACTGCTACAATTAATATACTTTTTTTTTTTTTTTTGTTGCTTTTATAGGTGTTTTCTAAATACAAAACCACAAAATTTACTCCATTTTGTTTTCTTATCCTCCAATGTAAAAAACTAACACCCTAATGACCAGCATACCCCTAAAATATTCAAAATGACACAATTGCTCTCAGAACTAAAATTGACCAAAATATCCCCAGAATTTCCATGACTTGAGAAATATTTTTAAAAATGAACAATATACCCCTAGAGCTCCAAAATTATAAAATACATTAGGAATGATGAAAATGAACAATAAATATATCCCTACAATCACTAAATGATAAAAATACCCTCTAAACCCTAGTATTACTACTATTATCTATTGGTTTAAACTGTGAAGATGTTTATCCTTAGCAATCTTAGTGCGGTGTCAAAGACCAGTTAAAAAGGGTTGCACTTTCACATTTGTCATTGTATAATAAACATGCTTACATATAGAATATGTTCCATATCTTCTAAGGTTTTAACGATTTAGTAATACCTGTGGCTGTGGAATTCTTCAATGTTAAAAATTATATAAATAGTAAACTTCTTCAATGTAATCTATAAAGTTAGTATCAATCTAACCCAAATCTTGGGTGTTACAATGCATTACAACCTCTGAAAACACGGAGGCCCTTTTGGATATACACCATTTTTAGTTTCTTTAAAACATTCTCCCCTCTCCATGTGTGTGTGTTAAAGTACTTAGTATTCTAATAAATAAATAAATAAATAAATAAAAACCTTTGAAAATACCGGATTACAATTATGAGCTAAAAACTAGCCTGTTATTAATGTTATGTGTAGTGAATCATATGGGCTTTTGTAGTTGTCAAGTCCTGTAAAAACAGGTCAAAAAGATAGAAGAAACTGTTCTATGTGTGATTGTGTTGCTCCAAATAACAAATAGTGGTTTTTTTTTTTGGGTTACCCCAGGTTTTCTTACGCATCTAGCAACCCCATGTTGTGAACTTCCTACATAAACTAGTAGAAAAACTTATAATTTTAATTAATTAACATTGGTTATTATTATTTTTTGTTAAATAATTAAATTGGTAATTACTTGCTAGTAGTAATGCACGAACTCATAAAGCAAGTTTGATTTATTGTAATATCTTTTACATAGTAATTGTAACATTATAGAGGAATTTTTTAAGAGAACACTCCTAACCACTAAGATACTTAAAGTGATGGTGTTAAATTTAGTTTAATAAATATATATATATATATATATATATATTAGTAGTAGTCTAGCAACTTTGAACTAACCATTGGATTTTTTTTATTAAAAAAAAAATTAAAAACCATATAAAGCCTTAATAAAAAAAAATAATATATATATATATATATATTAGTAGTAGTCTAGCAACTTTGAACTAACCATTGGATTTTTTTTATTAAAAAAAAAATTAAAAACCATATAAAGCCTTAATAAAAAAAAATAAAATAGGTTTCCATCAGAAAACAAAAAATTAAATAGATTTGACTGTAAAAATTTTTAAATAAGTTTCAAATTCTTTGATTTTTTTCCCTTGGAAAAAATAAATTGATTATTCCCTTATAAAAAATTGATTCTTTACTTATAAAAAAAATAATAAAATAAAATACTAACACAAGCCTATGAGTAACCCATTAGACAAAACCCGGTATCGTTGCCTGCTTAAGACAAAATAAATATTGCCCATGAGTGGGATCATGGTCTAGGGTTTTCTCTTTCGGCTCAACTTGATTCGACCCTTTAACTAGCTAGTTAACAACCTGCTATGTCTAACCCATTGTGCCCATGGGCCAAGTAAAAATGGGGGGCTGGCCCATTAATAGCCCTTATACTCATCTACTTTTTCTACTATCCAATTCAAAATTTAAAATAATACAACCTCTTTCAAATAAATTTAAAAAAATTATCACTATTAAAAAAAAAAATTCATCAATACAAATTATGAAATAAACTTATCTTTTTGTTACATTTGTTTTCTATATATACATAAATAAAAAATTAAAATTAAAAATTAAAAATTAAAAAAGAAAAAGAAAAAGAAAAAAGAGAGAGAGAGAGAGTAAGGTTTTTGTTATTTTTACTTAACAACTTTTTAAAGAGGATATTTCAGTTAAAAACTTAAAAGAGCAATTTAGCATTATTACTTACCAATTTCTTTTTATGAACTTGTCAAAAAATTTGTTACACTAATTAAATTAGAATCTTTCACTATGTGATCCAAGCAATCCCATCCTATGTGATGGGCTATTTAAAATTGCCACAAAATTTTTGTCACGAGATTGCAAAGATGGTGAGTTCATAGTACTAATGGGGACAAAGTGGAATAAGCTGTGTATCTTGAAAAATAATGGTGGATTGAGTTTACAAGAACTTGAATCTTTTAACTTGACTATGTTGGCTAAGTAAGGTTGGAGAGTTAGTGTTAGTGTGTTACCTTCCAAAAGAAAAAAGCCCCCCTTTTCTTTTTTAATTTTTAATTTTTTTAAAAGTGTTGGAGAGTGTTAAATGTTCTAGACTTGATTTTGGAAAGAATTTTGAAGGCCAAGTATTATCGTAAATGCTCTGTTTATGCATGCTACGTTGGGTCCTTCTCCATCTTATACTTGGCACAATGTTCTCCAGTCCAGGTGCTGAAAAATTGGTAATGGAGAATCTGTTCAAGATTATCAAGAATTCAAGATCCTTGGCTCTATCGTGCTTCTTATCAGTTGTCACGAGATTATTTTGCCTGTTAATTGATTAATCCAGATATGAAGGTGGCTACGATCTAATTGATAGGGATACCCATTGGTGGAATTTGGAGCTTTTATATCATGCTTTTATGCTTGATTATGTTGCTAAAATATTGCAAATACCACTGTCACAGTTTGATGTTCCAGACATATATATATATATATATATATTCACATAATAGGGGAATTTTATTAGTGAAAGGAAACGTGCAGACAGAAAAATAGAGTTCAAACAAACTAAACTAGAGTAGCAAGACCTTGAAGACAACACCGGACTAAACAGAAACTATTACAACAACAGAAAAACAGAACAAGTCTTCCACTACACCCAAAACATAAACAGCAACTAAACATTACAAAAGACCGGGAAAAACTTATTTGCAGATCACTTCACGGGATGATGCAAAACCCATGGAATCCCCGTAGAGGCATTGCCACAAAAAGGTGGGGCATGAGTCATATTTGGATTGCTACAAAAAATCAGGTGAGTATTTTGTTCAGAGTGCTTATCATTTGAACTTAAAAGACAAAGGCTCAATAGCAAATTAGGGCATGTTCCACAAATTCAAAGTTTCATAATTCAAGGAGGAAATTAAGTATGCACTTTGGCAGTTACGATCAGCCATATTAAAAATTCAACTAGCAACTTCCTTTTTTCCTTTGTCTATCGACCTTTAGGATCCATAATCTCAGACAACACTGCCCTGGGGTTGGGGGATATCAATCCATCTGAATCCTTACTAGCAAAACTTCCTTGGCTTACTACAGTCACTTGACTATTGCTATTTTGATAGTTTTCCATTGCTACTAAAAATCATGTCATCACTTTCATTGACATCTGACATAGGGATCAAAGCATGCTCATCATCATCATTCATGTCAATTCCTTCTGCCAAATCAAGCTTGACATCTTTTTCTGCACTCTCTTGCAACTCCAATGCTAACTCAAGCCCCCCAACCACATCATTCATTGATGGTCGTTTGGTTCCATTGTCAAGCAAACAATTCTCTACAATCTCTCCAAATTTCTTCAAACATCTTGGTTCAATTTCCCCCTTAAAAGATGGATTAACAATTTGATCCAGCTTTCCATTGCGATAGCACTGCAGGACCAATGTTGCTAGACTCATTGGCGGCTCCTCAGTCGTACGTATGATCGGTGGCCTTCCACACAACACTTCGCACAACACCACACCAAAATAGTACACATCAGACTTCTCAGTTAGTTGTTGAAAGCGATAATATTCCGAATCCAAATATCTGAATGTACCCTTAACCACTGTACTAACATGGGACTTAGACATAAAGGGGCCAAATTTTGACAACCCGAAATCAGATACCTTGGCCAACCATTGATCATCTAATAAGATATTCGAACTCTTCATATCACGATGAATGATTGTATATGTCACACCTGCATGAAGGTAGTTCAATCCATGTGCTGCACCAATACAGATTTGGAGTCGTTGCTTCCAACAAAGTGGCTGATACTTGGTGTTATAGAGATGGTCACGAAGGGTCCCATGAGCCATGTAATCATAAACGAGTATCTTTTCATTGCCATCCTCACAATATCCAATTAGAGAAACAAGATGAAGGTGGCGGAGTCGAGACAACGTCGAGATTTCTGTTTTGAACTCCAGAGCTCCTTGTTGAGATCCGGATTTTAATCGTTTGATCGCAACTGGGGTAGCATCACTACCATTAATGTATCCTTTGTACACATCACCGAATCCTCCAGAACCAATAATGAATACTCTGTCAAAATTGTTGGTAGCTGCTTTAATCTCAGCGAGTGAGAAGTAGCGAGACAAACTACATGGTAGAGTTGACCCGCTTGCCTTTGTTGAGTTCTTGGAATACTTGACTCTTTTGGCTAGTCAGAAAATCAAGACTACAAGAATCAAGAGTATAGTAAAGCCGGAAACTCCACCACCAACGATGGCGATTATTGGTGTTCTATTATTCTTCAACTCTGTTGAATTTCTCCGTGGCACAGCCATTGGAGAGGTCAACAAAAGTGGGTGGGGGTTGGGTCCGGCAAGGTTGCCACGAGAGCTGTTTACTTTGAAGATTTGGATACCGTTCAAGATTGCATTGCTGAAATGAGTCGAATGGTCATCCGGATTAGCTTGTAGGGTGATAAAAAGGTTGATTTTCTTCTGTTTTTCTTCGCCAAACATTGACACAGCGTAATCCTTGTATATGGGAACACCATTGCTACCTGCCCATTTCATCACATTGGCTGCTGTCTCAGCTGATTGATTTGCTATGAAAATAAGAAACACTCGGTCGTGCATAGCAATAATCTCTGGTTGAAACTCACAGAAGTGTAGCCTAACAAGATAAACAAACCCAGAATCTACGGGAAATTCCCAAGTGAGATTGTAGCTCTTATTGATAGTTTTGTTCGTCCCCATAGTGCGGCAGTCCGGTATAAATCTTCCGGTGCGGTGTAGGCTGGTTGTTTGGTAAATTGTAGTTCAATAGTTGTGTTAATAGGTAGACATGAAAATCTATCTTCTATCAAGTAAATGTTGTCCGAACTCCAGCTCCGAAACCTTCCTGTATCTTCAGTGGGTGAGATGGAGCTCCCTCCAACATTTATTCTGTATACCATCTCGAGAGCAGTTCTGTTACCCATGAGGTACCGGTTCGGTTGGCCAATAAATTGGAGCCCTTCAACGTCAGACAGAGTGAAATAGAGATTAGCGGGTATGGACAAGATTTCAACTCCGTTGACAAAAGTGTTGAAGACGAAGCTCAAGCTCAGAGAAATGAAGGTTCAGGATCAACCCAGGCTCAACAGCACGTGCCTCGTGTGAAATTATAAACGGTTGTTGATACGCACCGTTTCATTAAAAGACATTAGTGATGCACACCATTTTGATCATGTAACTGGTGCTTATCTGTCATGTAGTCAGATGGTGTCGTTTTTGAGCTACTCAAATGTCAGTTACTGTGGCGCAAAAAACAATTACGATTGAGCTGGTGGTTCCGTAGATTTAGGCATATAATTTGGAATGTATCTATTCTGTTATAGCTGGATATGTAACTATATATATGATGGGGTATCTCAGATAGAGGGTAGTTTTTGTATTCACACTTTTCATTTTAATCCAGAAGATATTTTTCTCTCAATTCCATTCTCTCTTTCTCTCTCTATTCTCTACCTTCTTCTTCTTCATTGAGTGTTTTCCTTGTAATTCTCTTGTTTACTGTGTGTGATAAAACTGTTCATGGTATCAGAGCCATATGTTACTAAAACAATGGCAGCTACAAGTTCAACAATGGCAGGACTAAAACAATGGCAGCTACAAGTTCAACAATGGCAGGAGCTACGAGCTCAACAATGGCTGGAGCTACGAGCTCAACAATGGCTGCATCTTCGTCTTCAGTGTTTTCTTCAAATTCTGCAGTCACTATACTCAATCAATCACTTCTTTTGCTTTCTAATATGGCCAACATGATGACCAAAAAGCTGGATAATACAAACTATATAGTTTGGAGACATCAGATGACAATGGTGCTAGAAATGTACTCATTGTTTGAATTGATTAAAGAACCACAGTTGATTCTGGATCAATATCTCAAAGATCTCTTAGGTTCATATACAATGATTGTGAATCCTGAATTCTTGATTTGGAAGTCAAAAGAGAAGGTCTTGCTTACCTTCTTGAGTTCTACCTTGACTCCTTCAATTCTAGCACGCACTGTGGGGTGTTCTTCAGCATTAGAAGTCTGGAAAGTCCTTGAAAATAGGTTTTCCTCAATTTCAAGATCACATGTTATGAACCTTAAGGGTGAGCTTCACAATATCAGGAAGGGAGCTGATTCTGTAGATTCATATCTACAGAAGATAAAAGTTGTCAGAGACAAACTTTTGGCTGTTGGAGTAATTATGGATGATGAAGAATTGCTTCACATTACTCTCAAAGGACTTCCTAGAGTACAATGCCTTTAGGTCAGCTATAAGGACCAGGAGTACTCATGTGAGTTTTGATGATCTTTTAACTATGCTTAATGCAGAAGAGGAGTCTCTCAATGATGGATCTGAGATCAAAGATACCATCTTTGCTATGGCAGCAACATCCACTCCTAAACCTAATAACAATGGTTTTAACCTTCAATAAAGGAAGAGGTAGAGGTCATTTCAATAATCGAGGTGGTAGAGGTGGTAGAGGATCAAATGGACCATCTCAATTCTCTCCCTTCAATCAATTTCAGCAAACACAATATAATTCCAATGGAATTAAGTCAGAGAGACCAACCTGTCAGATTTGTGGAAAGATTGGTCACTTGGCCCTTGATTGTTACCATAGAATGGATTATGCTTACCAAGGTAAGCATCCACTCACCAAGCTTGAAACTATGGTCACTGCATCCAATGCTTATTTCACTCAAGATCAGCCTTGGCTTGCTGATAGTGTTGCAACAGATCATGTCACTTCCAGCCTTAGTCATCTCAGCTTCCCCAAGGCTTATCAAGGTCAAGAATATTAGATCACTGTTGGCAATGGCCAAAATCTTCCTATTACTCATCTAGGTAATGCTTCTATTCCTCTTTCTCAATCTGCCCTTCAACTCAAAAATGTTCTTAGAGTCCCTTCTATTGCTTCAAATCTTGCCTCTGTGCATAAAATCTGTCATGATAACCAATGCTGGTGTTATTTTGATGAGAATGTCATTTCAATTCAAGCCTTAGCCACGGGGAGAGTTCTGTACCAAGGCAAGAGTGAAGATGGTGTATACCCCATCTATCCTCAAAAGGCTTCTCAACTTACCTTGTCTCCCAACACCTGTAATAGTGCCTTTAAAGTTTTTGTTTTCAATAAAACTCTTTGGCATTTTAGGCTTGGGCATCCATCTAACCGAGTTCTCACTCATTTGTTTCCTAATGCCAAATTTAGCTTACATAAGTGTACTCTTATGAATACTGATTGTACACACTGCTTATATGGCAAAATGCACAAGTTACATTTTCCTAAGTCTTTCTTTATTGCATCATCTCCATTTGAGCTTATTCACTCTGACTTGTGGGGTCCTGCCCCTATTCCCTCTATAAATGGCTTTAAATACTATGTTTTGTTCATTGATCATTTTACTAGATTTACATGGATCTATTTACTCCATTCTAAGTCTGAAGTTTTTCCTAAGTTTGTTCAATTTAAAGCCATGGTTGAGACTCAATTTTCTACTAAAATTAAAACCTTTAGGTCTGATGGTGGTGGTGAATACACCTCAAATGCTTTCAAAACTTACCTCTCACAGCAAGGTATTGTTTATCAAATTTCTTGTTCATACACTCCTCAACAGAATGGTTTAGTTGAAAGGAAGCACAGACACCTTATTGAAACCACCATCACTCTCTTGTCTCAAGCTTCACTACCTTCTTCCTATTGGTCTTATGCAGTCCTTACTGCTGTTGATGTCGCGGAAGCCTGAAGAGAAAGCACACACGATGCTCTCTTGATGAAACAGAAACTAAATTGTTAGTTTCTGGTAGTAAACCTCGAATTTATGAGGGGTTTCCCTGAATCCACAAGGAGATAAAATTGGAATCCACCAGAAGAAAAACTAACAAAATGTCTATGTTTATTGATAATAGTCTGCTTTGCCTTTGACGGCTACAAAACATATAAATACTGAGCAAAAACGTTTAAAACCCTAATTCGCACTAATTAAGCGATTAGGTTACAAAATTGCCGAATTTTACCAAAAATGGCAAAATTGAGTTAAACGCAGAATCATAAACTACTGACCTTAAGGGCCGTCCCAAAATAGACGGGACCTTATTCTGACTTTTAAACTAAAAGTTATTAAGGAAAAATAAATATTACTATAAATAGCAAAAACACTGTTTTCGGGGCCCTAACGAAGGAATTTGCCTAAAATTTGGCGATGTTCATGAATGACTCTGGATCAGAACGCCGTTTCTCTTCAATCTGCCAAATTTCATGCAATTCCGACACTGTTACCTCTGATGGCCCCTATTAGCACCCCACTTTGATCTTGTGTTGTGACTTCTTGCGCCCTTGCTGCTCCAAAAAGGCATATGCTATCTGTTCTACATCAGTTGTGCATTTGATTAATTTGCTTCCCACATTTGTCCTTGCATTTCATTCTCCCTGGAATAAACTTTATTCTGTTTCTCTTGATCTTTCTTAACTCAAAGTGTTTGGCTATGCTTGTTACCTCCATCTCAAACCTTATACTCTTCACAAACTTGAACCCAGATCCACTGAATGCATTTTTCTTGGCTACCCTATAGGCACAAAGGGCTACTTATGCTTAGACCTGAAAACCAAACACTTATATACCTCCAGGCATGTTATTTTCAATGAATCCAAGTTTCCTTTTTCCTCTCTCCTTTCTTCTTCTCCTTCTACTTCCTCACCTACTCTATCTATTGATCTTTCTTGGTTTTCCAATCTGTTGTATCTACATTCTTCAAATCAACCCTCAGTTCTAGTTCTATATGCTGTCACTACTCCTACTGTGTCCACTGTCAATACATCTAATGTCACTACTCCCACTGTGTCCACTATCAATACATCTAATCTTCCTTCTTAGTCTCCCTCAGAAGCTAATACTTTCTCCTCTCCATCTGCTACTTTACCTCCCCTGCCTTCTCAGCCTCCCTCAAATACATTGCCTACCTCAATTCCATCTCTGTCCATTCCTCCATCAACTTCTTTATCTGATATGACTTCTGTTCAAGGCTGTGTTACAAATCACCATCCTATGCAGACTAGATCCAAGTCTGGTATCTCTAAACCTCATCCCAAAGTGTGTTACAAGGCTGTGTTGGACTATGCTCTTACTGAACCTCCTACCTATAAGGTTGCCTCTCAATATCCTAAGTGGTGTGAGGCCATGGATGCTGAATTTCAAGCCTTGCAAAGGCAGTAGACATGGTCTTTGGTTCCTACCCCTCCCAATGTTAATCTGGTTGGATGTAAATGGGTCTACAAGTTGAAGTTGAACAGTGATGGTTCCATCTCAAGGTATAAGGCTAGATTGGTAGCCAAGGGTTTTCATCAACAGGCAGGAATTGATTTTCATGAAACCTTTAGTCCTGTCATCAAACCTGCTACTGTGAGACTTGTCATTGCTATTGTTGTTAGTTACAATTGGAGTTTAATGCAACTTGATGTCTCAAATGCTTTTTTACATGGATATCTTAAGGAGGATGTTTATATGCAGCAGCCACCTGGTTATATGGATTCTCTTCACCCTTCTTATGTGTGCAAACTTCATAAGTCCTTGTATGGTCTCAAATAGACTCCTAGAGCCTGGTTTGAGAGGTTCACTTTCCACCTTCTCCATTTGGGATTCACTGCCTCTTTAGTTGACAGCTCTCTCTTCATTTTTCAATCCTCAAGCACCATTATCTACCTATTATTGTACGTGGATGACATTATTGTTACAGGCAATAGTGCTTCTCAGGTTGCTCATCTCATTACTGCCCTCAGTCAGGTGTTTGAATTCAAGGACTTGGGTCCCTTAAGCTACTTCTTGGGAATATAGATTTCCCCTACTTAGCATTGCATCTCTCTAACTCAATCTAAGTATGCCTCTGATGTCTTACATAGACTCAATTCCAAGCCTGTGAAGACTCCTTGTTGTTCATCTTCTCGTTTGGTGCCTCATTTTGGTGTTCTCTTGACTGATCCTACTGTGTATAGAAGTATGGTAGGCGCTCTTCAGTACCTAACATTTACAAGACCAAATTTGGCTTTCAGTGTCCATCAACTTTGTCAGTTCATGAGCAAGCCCACTTCAGTCCACTTGGAAGCTACTAAACGTGTCCTTAGATATCTCAGGGGCACTTTAAATCATGGCATTTCTTTCTCCCCTGGCCCCTTGTCTCTCACTGCTTTCTCTGATGCAGATTGGGTAGGGGACCCCACAGACAGACAATCCACCACAGGTTTATTGGTTTTTCTTGGTCCTAATCCAATTTCTTGGTCTACCAAGAAACAACCAACTATCTCACGCTCCTCCACAGAGGCTGAGTATAGAGCCTTAGCAACAACAGCTGCTAAACTTTCCTGGTTACGAATTTTGTTCAAAGCACTTCGTATTTTTCTTCCTTATGTTCTAGTCATATGGTGTGATAATGTGTCTGCTATTGCTCTATCTACCAATCTTGTCTTCCATTCACAAACCAAGCATTTGAAGGTTGATTATCACTATGTTAGGGAGAAAGTTCTTCGTAGGGATCTCAAAACTGGGTTTGTTTCTGGTAAGGATAACTTGGCCGATATTTTTACCAAGCCTTTACCTGCTCCTCCTTTTCTGTCTTTCCATTCCAAACTCTTGGTGGGTTTCTCCCCCCTCTTGTTTGAGGGGGGATGTGGAAGATGAAGCTCAAGCTCAGAGAAATGGAGGTTCAAGATCAATCCAGGATCAACCCAGGCTCAACAGCACGTGCCTCGTGTGAAATTATAAACGGTTGTTGATACGCACCATTTCATTGAAAGACATTAGTGATGCACACCGTTTTGATCATGTAACTGGTGCTTATCCATCATGTAGTCAGACGGTGTCGTTTTTGAGCTACTCAAATGTTAGTTATTGTGGCGCAAAAAACAGTTACGATTGAGCCGGTGGTTCCGTAGATTTAGGCGCATAATTTGAAGGTATCTATTCTGTTATAGCTGGGTATGTAACTATATATATGATGGGGTATCTCAAATAGAGGGTAGTTTTTGTATTCACACTTTTCATTTTAATCCAGAAGATATTTTTCTCTCAATTCCATTCTCTCTTTCTCTCTCTGTTCTCTACCTTCTTCTCTGTTCTTCTTCTTCATTGAGTGTTTTCCTTGTAATTCTCTTGTTTACTGTGTGTGATAAAACTCTTCAAAAAGCAAATGAACTGGAATCGCTTGGAGTGAAGGTTAAGTTCAGCTTCTCATCTTCCTCGATGTTGACACAGAACTCTCTATATATGGTATCACCAGGATCGCCATCAGCATCAGCAGTAAGTGAAGTGCTAAAGTTGCTAAGAAGAGTAAAAGGTCCAACTTTGACGGAGAAGAGGGCTTTAGACGGGTCAAAATTTCCATACGAAGCCGGGTAGAAGTATAGTGGAACGAATTTTTGGCCGGTGGTGATTGGGAATATGTAGGTGAATGAGGAGACAGACAAGCGGGCAGTGGTATAGGGTACTTGGGAAGCAGATAAGGATTGGTTAAGTGAGTTTGTGGCTAGAGAGGCCTGGTTTTGTGATAGTTCTTGAGGGAAGAATTTTGAATTGACATCTCCAGTCCAGGTCCGACCATCTAATGCAGTCGAATTGTCAGAGGAGCCATAGTTAAGGATAATATTATCATCTGCTTTGTAAGGAGACAGAGAGTTAATGGCTAATGTGTTGGACAAGTGGAGCAGCAAGAAGGAGGTAAAGAGTTGTGAAAGTTAAACATGGTAGGACTGTGGTGCAAAGATTAGTGTTGCCCATTGTAGCAGAGACAGGGAGAACGAGTGTGAGTGATTTTCAAAAGAAAACAATTAAAAAGTTTTTTTCGATGTATAAAATAATTAAAAAGTTATTACAAAAGAATGTGATAATTGATATAATTCGTTCAAGTGGACAAGTTGATTTATTAATAATATGATGTCGAGACTATTCTTTCCGCGTGAGTAATGATGTGATAACTGATAACTGATAACTGATAGTTTGGTAGGTGGAAAATTATTTCATACAATATCAAATACAACAAAAAAGAATGAGAGAAGAGAAATTAAGAAAACAATAGAAAAAAAAGGGCGACAACTCATTTCCTTAAAAATAAAAAATAAAACTCATCTTTTATGATGAAAATTTTAAGTCTCGCTTCGTTTGTACACACGAGCTAAGCAAAATAAAATAAAATAAAATAAAATAATTGACTAGGCAAGGTTTTAGTTCTTATTTAGACTTATTATCAACATTACTTTTTTTTATATGCCATTGATAATCTACCAATTTTTTTCCTATAAATTCCTCTTTGTCACATATAGAGAATGAATAAGATTATATCAATCGTTACATGTGAAATCCCAATACAAATTGAAATTGACCAAAACACACCAAAATAAACTAGAGTTAAGAGGATTCATGGTTAATAGATGCTATTAGGCCATTTGTGAATAAATTATTTTAGAAAAAAATTTATGCCACTTTCATGAAAAATATAAAAAATTATTAAAAAGAATTAGTTTTTTTTTTTTTCTTATAAAAATTTTTTAAAAATATTTTTTAAACATTGACCTTTAGGATATTTATTAACTTTTTCCTATATATATATTTAAAGAATAAAAGAAAGAAAGGGCAAAAGTGGCAGAGAAAACAAAGACTAATAAAAAGAACAAGAAAAATAAGAGGAGTGGGGCAGGGAAGAGTGAAGACTTGCGAAGTCTTGAGGAAGAAACCAAAATGATTGGAAAAGTGATAATGCACTCCAAATATTTACGTTTTTGGTTTCTTTTATGGTCAATACAAAAAAAGCTACAAAGATAAGATCATTGACGAAGAAATGAATACACGGACACAAAGAAGAAATTTGGTCTTCGGCATAAAATGTGCTCCACGCCCTCAGGGAAATTGCACTGGATAACGAAGTCCTTAGAGTCAAGCAAATTGTCTTGTGGAAGATTTTTGATATGATGGATATTTTATGCAATAATAATTGTATCTAGTCACAACAATTTTTTATAAATTTTTTCACAATTATGACAATGTATATTAAGATTTTTTTTATTATTATTGAAGAATGAAGATATACTATGCTTGATGTATAATGAAAAAAAAAAAAAAATCACATACCAACAGAGACGGACTTAGTATTTTAAGCTAGCAAGGGCTAGAGTATAAAGAAAATAGAAAACTCCAAATAGACATTCATATAGTATTAAAAATTTATAAATACACAAAATCGTTGTTTTTCAATACATTAAGATACAATCATCTACAACCAAAAAAAAAAAACAAAAGCAAAAACAAAATATTTTTTTTTTAATATTAAGCTAGCTAGGATTTTTATTTTTTGAAGTTAGAGCATTTACAGTAATGGTGCTAAAAATTTTAGCTTCTAGTACCTCAAATAACTAATTTATTTATTTTACCATTTCACTTTACAATACACCTAATATCAAATGTTTTTTTTTTTTTACTTTATTTAAAATAATATAAACAATTCATTAAAATAATAAGGAACATGGACAATTTGAGTGTTTTAATTAAAAGAAGATATATAATTTTAATAAAATATTGTATTTTATTTTTAATAACCTGCTACAGCCAACTGGTATTTATACCAGATTACTATAGTTGCAAAAAATTTAACTTTAACTTCTCCAATAACACATGATTTTTTTGTTCTTTGGTGGTAAAATAGTTTTTCTTTTTCTTTTTTTTCTTCTAAAATACAATCACCATTGTGAATATTTTTATTATTTTTGTTAAGTTTTTGGGTTTGATAATCGCTATTTGAGGTAGGATAGCTAGACTGATTGGAGAGAAGGGAGGCCCAACTACAAAAATGAAATATAGAATAAATAAATAAAATTGGACCCGGGAGGCCGAGTCCCCTTGGGCCCCCAAGTATAGACTGATTTTTTTTTATTTCTCGTCCCCACCCCTTTTTCCCCCACGCTTGTCCCCTGCCCTCTTAAATTTCTACTTCTATCTACTAACTATATAAAAAGAGCCAATAGCTCTCGCTACAGTACTTTTGGTTTATTCAACTTTTGTTTTTTGTAATAAGCCAAAAATGTGAGTTTGATGAGAAAGAAAAAATTTTAACATTAAAAAAATATTATACCGATATCATTTTCACAATAAATAAGTAACAAGTTATTATTGACTCATTCTAAAAAAAAAAAAAAAAAGTTATTATTAACTATTATTGGTGGGGAAAAATACTTTTAGTGGTTAGCTTAAATTAGAATCATTAATAACTTACAATTGAAGATTTGTTGTAAAAGTATTGTAGAAATATTGTAAACGTAACACTTAGTATTTAATATTATTACTACAACTAAAAATAAAGGTATTGTAAAAAAAAAAAAAAAAAAAAAGTACTGCATCCACAACGTTTTCATAACAAATTTTCGGTGATAAATTGTTATTCTAATTTAAACTTACCAATGAAATTACTTTTTGACCACCAATAACAACCCGTAACAACTTACTACTTATGATTTGTAACGAAAATGTTGTGAACATAGCATTTCTCTTGTAAAAAATGTTAAGACATCTTGTTGTCGTCACAATATTTTCATAACTGCTCAGGTGTCAATTCTTTACTAGTCAAAGTAAAATATAACAAAGTTATAAAAGCATTATGAAAATTTTGTCATTCTTTGTGTTTCTAGAAAAATTTTTTTACTAGTCAATTTTTGTTGAGCCAAAATTCACTATTTCACGTACAGTTTCTTAGGTTGATTTTTTGTATTTTTTTTTTCTTTATGCACCATTTTACGTAAAAGCACATAGTTTCACACACACTCACACAAACACACACCAAAAAAAAAAAAAAAAAAAAACAAACAAACAAACAAACAAACAAACAAAAACAAAAACAAAAACAAAAACAAAAACAAAAACAAAAAAACAAAACAAAACAAACAAAAACTTATGATTAAAACACTTTTCAACCTTTATGTTTTAGGTAATTCACAATTCCTCCTTAAACTTTAAAATCAAGCAATTTCCCCCTTGATATTTTGGAAAAGAGCAATATGTCATATTGTTGTTCTCTCAATTAAACCCTAATGAAAACTTATGATTCTTGAAATATTTCATTGTGTAATGTCTAAAATACTCCCATTAAATTTTAAAATGCCAAAAATTTTATTTATGTATTTTGAGTTTTAGATGGTAGTAATGTTTAGAAAGTTGGAATGGTAATATAAGGTATTTTATTTCCTTGCCTTTTGTTATCTTTTTTTTTTTTTTTTTTCTTGCCTAAAATGGGTGTTCATTAAAAACTAATTAAGCTAAAGATTGCACTTAGTCTCATGTAGAATGATAAAGAAGAAAGTATGAATGACAAAATTTTCATTGTGTATGGTTGAAGGTATTTGATGAAGAGTTTCAATTGTAGCATATGATATCTTTCATTGCAAAAATTTAAATATTGTGACATGGTTTTAGCAAAACTCAATTGCTTATTGTTGGAAGATGATAATATTAATTATCATTCTTAGAAGTTTTTAATGAGTAGATATTGTCTTTAGCAAATAGGTATCAAAATTATTATACGAATGAGATTAACTTTGTACATTATATATTTTTTATTTATATAGTCTCATACTTCTTTAAATAAAAATTCTATCTTAATTTTTTCACTCAAGAGGTAGCATGTGCCACCCACACTGGTTTTTTTAAAACTCATAAACATAAAAATAAAAAATAAAAAATAAAAACAATTGAGTCCTAATATTATAAAAATTTCTAAAACATAGCAATACAATAATTCAAGTATTAAAAATCATAAAAAAAAAAATTAAAGAATTACAATACAACAATAAAATATTTACATCTTTATCATAAAAATATTAATTTAATAATATAACACCAAAAGACATCAATATTTAAAGTTAAAAGTTAAAAAGTATATTTGTAGTATAAATAAAAACCTATAAAATTATTTTAAAAATAATTTTTTAATTTTTTATATAAACAGTGCAAGGTCTTCCAATACCCACTCCTACCCTTAAACCCATTTCATTGGCCCTATTTGCCATGCAAAATGGGTAACACCAAAAGACATAAATTTTTTAAAGTTTGAAAGTTAAAAATTATATTTGCAGTATAAATAAAAACCTATAAAATTATTTAAAAATAAGTTTTTAATTTTTATATATAAACAGAGCAAGGCCTTCCAATATCCACTCCAACCCCGAACCCATTTTGAGGGAAGGAGTTAACCCTCATCCTTGGCCCTATTTACCATGCAAAATGGGTAACACCAAAAGACATCAATATTTAAAGTTTGAAAGTTAAAAGGTATATCTGCAGTATAAATAAAAACCTATAAAATTATTTTAAAAATAATTTTTTAATTTTTTATATATAAATAGAGTAAGGTCTTCCAATACCCACTCCTACGCCTAAACCCATTTCGAGGGAAGGATTTAACCCCCATCCTTGGCCCTATTTGCCATGCAAAATGAGTAACACCAAAAGACATCATAAATTTAAAATTTGTAAGTAAAAGAGTAATGTACATTCCCAACATTTTCGAAAAAATCCCTACATAGCAAGCTGTAACTAGTGAGTAAAAAAATGATGTTAATAAGTGGTGGGTTCAAATTATAACCAGTAGCAACTTGCCTCATAGGATTTGTTGTGAAATTGTTATAAAAATATTGTGGACGCAACATTACTTAGGGGACATTTGATTCGCCATAATGTGATACACATTTCAGTCATATTACTGTAATGTTTCCATATGGTGTTTGGTTTGTTTATTTTTACCTAACATTACAGTAATCTAAAAATGCCAAAAAATTCACATTACTATAACTTATGGAAAAAAATTATCCCTACCCATAGATTTTTTATTACAAAATTGTCCTTGGATATAATTTCAATTTTCAAGAACAAAATTGAAATATTGTATCCTAACCTACTCTCTCTCTCTCTCTCTCTCTCTCTCTCTCTCTCTCTATGAAGAAATTTTGTTCTATGACTGTGTGTGTGAGTTATGTATTCTAGGGTTTTGAGCTCGATGTTATTCTTTCAAGGAGGCAAATTAAGTGGGTTTTCATCATTTATTTGGTTCTTGAGTTAATTTTTTAGGACCATCAAGTGTGATTGTCAACACAACACAAAGATAACTTTGCTTTGACTTGTTGCAATTTTGCTCTAGAGGCAAATTCAATACCATCGTCAAAGTGAATGAAAGCAAAGTAAGCTACTAGAGCTCTAATCTCTAACAATGGAATAATTAACGAATACTCATTACTTTTTTAATAAGAAATATTTTTCCTCTTATGTCAAGGAGAATTCTTGTTTTCCACACCAAGTAAATTCATTTTCTTCTACACTAAGGAAATACCTTCCTTTCTACACCAAGGAAAAACCTTCCCTACTACATCAAGGAAACCCAAACCAAAACTAATTAGGAATTTGAGGCAATATTCAACAAATCTCCACATTGACTCAAATTACATCAGGCAATCTTCATTCTTTATCGAAAGAATTCTACCTTAATCCAATCAAGCTTTCCTTGAACAATTTGATCATTGATTTTGAGAGCTCGAATATGTGTGAAAACATAAAAGCTGTTTAGACCCCTAAATTAAAACTTACGGGTTGGTTGATTTTACTCTAACTTAAACTAAGTGCAGAATAGAGTAAAGGCGAGTGAACAAACAATGAAACTACTCTTAGCCATATTCAACTAATCACAGTAGTAAAATGAAAAGCTAATAGAGTAGGGAAGAATAATGCAAACACAAAATAACACCGCGATGTGTTATCGAAGAGGAAACTGAAGAACTCGGCGAAAAACCTCTCCGTCACCCTCTAAACGGTAAATCGATCTGTTAGAGAATAAGTTGGAGTACACGAAAAACAAAAGACCCTCCAAGCCTAGTCTACCCCATGTACTCGAGTCCTCCAAGCTCCTGCTACCAACTGACTTGATGAAGTCTTGTTTTCTCTAGCTCTCCAGATCATGCAATTCAGCCCGATTGCATCCACCAAACAAATGGCTTCTTCCAATGCTTCCCAGCAACACCAAAACCTCACTTTACACTCAAAATGGGTGTGGTAAGTGTTCGAGCTATCAACCTCTCAAGGATTTGGATATGAAGAGGTAGGAGTTAAGGAAAACCACAATGGATTGTGTAAAGGATTGTGGGTATGACAATCTCTAACTCTCAAGGGTTGTGGCTAAGATTTTGTCTTTGAAAAGCACTCCTCTCAATATGTGGGTAATGATGGTATATATAGTGTGGGTGAGGACATGGTGTGTCAAATATGACAAAATAGCAAAATAGAATGTTTCGCGGGTATCTCGCAGGAAGGCCTTACCCACGAAATACTCACGAAAACTAGCTGTCACCATCTGTCATGACTCTTCGCATTCCAGCCATGTACTCAGCAAATAGCTTTACTTCGCGGGAAGACTTCTCCTAAGCTACTTGTGAAAACTCATTTGATCTTTAATGTTGCCTTGAGTCTTCACACTTTCTCTCACACACAACCCATACAATGAAATCCCACATACAATACAGGATACATAAGATTGAACATAGCTACAATCAAATTTGGCACGGAATTAAAGCCAACACAAAATAGTTGTAAATCACAACTTTACAAATTCCACATCTAAGCCAAAACTTGTGGGCACATCTACCTTGAACCAAAGTCAAAGATGCTCTAGACATAATTTTCTCTTTTACTTCACCAAGATCCAACCTCGAGTTTTGATACCAATTGTTATGCAACAACGAAAGCTATAACATCAATTATTGTGATTTGAGTCTCACACAAGCACATTCACATAAACAAGAAAGTAAAACATCCACAAGAGACAACAATATTTAATGTGATTCATCCAACTCCATGCCCATATCCATGGGCAAGGCTAACCAAAATATCCACTATCAATGATATAGATTACAACGATATTAATCAACACTCACAAACCCAAAACCCCAATAACTCTCTTACACTCACAAGACAAACAAACTCTCTACACACGACAATGAGTAATCCTAATTTCAACCCCCCAAAAATCTACCATATTACTCTTTGAGAAACCCACATATTCTTCTAGCAGTTTTTTTCCTCTCCCTATATGGGAGGAACATTGGCATAAGCCACCAAACCCTTTGCAATAGTGCCTATTTATAAGGTTTCAAACTCATTCTTTATGGATAAGAAGTACTCATTACTTCTTCAATAATGAATATTTTTCTTTCTAATGCCAAGGAGAATCATTGTCTTCCACACCAAATAAATTCTTCATTTTCTACACTAAGGAAAAACCTTCCCTTCTACATCAATTAAATCCAAACCAAACTAATTAGGAATTTGAGGAAATATTGAACAATTATTAATATTTTTTTGATAAATAATTAAATTGGTTATTATTTGTTAGTTGCAATGCATGAATTGAAGCAAGTTTGATTGATTTACTGTAATGTCTTTTTTTGTAACTTTATTGACTGTGCCCCTCTTGATTCTAGGTTTCAAGGGAAATCAAATAAGAGGCTCATTGCTCATTTCTGTGAATGAAGTTAACAACATTTGAAATAAGGTTTCATGTGGATTGTATTGCAGAGCAATGCAAACATGATATTTGGTGGCATTAAAGTTATTTGTGGACTATTGAGAACGATAGTTGGAGGCTTTGTCCTTGATTTTATGGCCAACACCATTCCAAATGATATTTTTAATGTAGGTGCTTTTGAATGTAGAGAAGGATCCAGACTTACCTTCCTTGATACTTTTCTTAACCATTCATGTATTATTTTCTTCTTCTTGGGTTGTATGGCTTAGAAGACTCAAGAGAGAGATAATCAAATATTTGTTATAAGGCAAGTTTACTTACATTGTACAAAAGCTTTGAACAGTTGAGCATGCTATGAATTTCATTGGCTTGTATTGAAATAACTTTAACGTTACTTCTTCTTCTTTTTTGGTTATATTTTCAATTTTGATCCAGTGAAGTCTAACCAGATATAATACTGTGTCACTTACTATATAGATAAAGCTTTAGGGAATTAAGCAAACCTCTAGGGAGGCCTTATACATTTCAAATATTCATTATGTACAATCATCATGCCAAAAACTTTTCACCTTACCTTCACCACTAAAGTTTGTGATCTTATGTGATGCTTCATATGCGTGCTATTAATTGGTGTTGGGTTAAGAAAGCTTGACCCCAGTTAATTAATTAAATTACCTTAGGTTAAATTGCATGCAAATCATGAAGGCACCAACAAATCTCCAATTAAACTAAATGCAACGGGAATTAAATTGACACAATGATTTATTGACAAATGGAAAAAACCTCTCGCAATGCAAAAATCCCACCAGGTGATTTTAAGGTCACCACTCTCAAGAATCTACTAATCAACAATCAAGCAGTTACAAGTATAAGGAATCTTACCACTACCCTGACCTATCCCAAAATACCAACTTATAGTTGAACCTTTACTTCAATACCCAATTGAACTTGATATTGTAGTAGCCTTCTTTCCCTTGATGCACAAATCTCCAATTTGTGACTAATCCTCTTGCATGGATCCCCATATATGACTAACTCCAACAACTTGAATGAATGTTGTTGGCTGCAAAGTTCTTTATTTCATCAACAATGAAGATTAGAAAGCAATTGGTTACAAAACCCTATGGCATACAAACGCAATAGCTTCTCACAGAGAAAATAAAGCTCTTAGTCTTTGTATCCATATATGACGGCTCTTAAAATAAGTCTTATATATTTCTAGAGTTGTGAGAAAAGAAACCATAAAAAAATCCATAAGCTTGGGCTGAATTTTAGATCTAGAAAATTAAAAATCGTAATTCTCGATAGATTGAGCTTCTATCGAGCTATCTGTCAAGCTTCTCATCTAGTCTCGATAGCAATATCTGTTGAGCTATCTATCGAGACTTAATGAAACAAATTTTCTTCACTTGTTTATTGGAGCAATCTTTATGTCTTTAATACAAACACTTGATATGATTGAACAACATATTTCTTGATGTATCAAACCCAACTTAGATCTACCCAATTACAAGTAAAGTGCATTCATTTTGTCAAAGGATTAGCCAATTACATAAAATGATGACCCTAACAATCTCACCCTTTGGCAGTCCGTGACAAAACCACAAAAATAATTATGAGAGAAGTATAAAACAACAATCTCCATAACTATTACACAAAAGTACAAAAGTCTAACTATTACTATGAACTCTTGAAAACCTTTGCAAGAAAATAGATCATGGCATGAGAGACTTGCACTATGAACTCTTGAAAAACTTTGCAAGAAAAGAGATCATGGCATGAAAGACTTGCAACATGTCTTATCTAAAACACTTAAACAATATCTATCAAGGCATCAAGTGTGAAATGTAGACAAGTTATATAAAAGAAGAAACATGTGCTTAAAGAGAGAAAAGAAACAACAAATGTGAGATAAAGGTGAAGAAACATACATTATATATATATATATATATCAAGAAGTACAACAGTGTATGTAAAAGTGGTCACAAGACCATGGTACATTTAAGTGAGAAATATGCAACAAAACGTCACTACATTACTCAATAAACTCTCCCCCTAACTAGTCTATCCCTATGCTAGCTCTCCCCCTAACAACATGACTATTCCCATATACAAAACTACTGCCCCTTTTTGTCATGAGTGATGAATCACTGAGAGGCAACCATCGCAGCATTAGTCTCGGAGCCAAAAGCATCATCATCATCATCACCATCTCCACCATCCGAAGAAGACTCCTCAATAGGCTCAGGTGTGGAAGAATGAGCAAAACCACCTAGGGCGCGATTGGTAGCGAGCGATGTGACTAATACTGGTGTTCATCTGACACATCTCGTCAGAAAGACGGTCAAGACGACTACCAAAATCAACACGCATGAGTTGAAATTGATCCATGATGGCAGCGAGAGAGACCTCTGCTCTAGAAGAAGAAGAAGAAGAAGAAGAATAAGGAGGAGCAGATAAGGAAGATTGTTAAGAAGCAAGGGCAGCATCCGTCGAAGTAAACTCCACATGAGGCAGCTTGGTAGCCAGCTATGCATCACTCCTCTAAATAGATTCCTTGCTGATGGCACCGATAGCATAGAAAGGAGTAGATAGAGGAAAGGTGACGTGCACGTGTGAGAGGATGCATGTGATAGCTAAAGGAAAGATGAGTTTATCACGTATAGCAGTGTCTCGATAAATATCTATCATAGATTCTATCATGTGTGAAGGAAAATCTATAGAAAGATCCTTCATGAGAGAAAGAAGAAAACAAGTACGAGGCTCAGTGATAGTGTTATAGTGTGACCGTAGTGTGAGAACAAAGGTCATCACCATATTAAGGATCCTTAGACCCTTAGCAAACTCGGTTGTGGAGAAATTTAGAGTTTCTCCCCATACCATGGCTTTTTCACAAAATAGTGAGGCCATCTCGTCTCAAGAGATAGAACAGAGACGAATGTGTCTAGGGTAGTCTGGACGATCTACCCTAGAGATGCGTAGTACCTCGAAAATGAACTCTGAGGTGACTACAATGCATGTACCTCGAAATACTATAGTAAACCTAGGCATAGAGGTATCAATGGCATACATGTTAAAGTAGAACTCCTGAATGAACACACTGAGACACCTCTTGGGTATCCCACAAAGAGAAGCCCAACCTCAAGAGCTAAACGCACCAAGAAGAGGGGTGTCTAGAAAATCAGACAGAATGACTTAGAGTTCAGAATGAATCGCCCGGTTAGAGAAGTTCTCATAGAAGTCCTATTGGCCTTCTCATCACGAAACCTCACAGAATCAGGAATGGAGGGAGAAGAAGATAAAGAAGAACCACGACATGAGATCTGGTTCTTTGAAGGAATAGATTTCTTGGGTGCCAAAAACAGGAAACTAGATAGAGAAAGAAAAGAAAAGAAGAACACAGCAGAAGACAAGGCTCAGGAAAGAAGGAAAGAAAGAAGTACAGTGCATGATAATGCATAAGCATGTTATGTGCAAAAATAATTGCATCATGGGAAGGAAGCCAATCCAAACTACAACATTCACATTGTTTAATCAACCATACAACCCAGAATGCCGGAAAACATTATTATAATGCTAAAGAATGCAATGCATAAGCATGTGAGAACAAACCAACAACACCCAACCCAAAAATTTCACAAAAAACTCAAAAACCCAAAAATTTTCCCAAAAGCTTGAAAACCTAGGTCTAAATGCATGAAATGGATGAGGAATGAGAAAAAGAAGAGATTTAGACCACTTACCAAAGGATGGAAGCTTGATAGAGGCTGAAAATATGATGGGAAGAAGGATTTTGGTGAAAAATGGTGGTTTGGATCGAGAAAGATGAGAGACATATCGAGATATTTCAGTTTGAAATGATTAGGGTCGAACCTCAGATATATATAGAAAAACCCAACTCGATAGATCGAGAAGGTATCAAGAGCAAAAACTCGATAGATCGAGAGGTATCGAGGAGGTATCTATAGCAAAAGGTTCTTGATAGATCAAGGAGGTATCAAGCATCTATCGAGCAAACAAAGACTCCAAAGAATTGGCTCAATGGATCGAGCTATCTATTGAGAGTTATTGAGAACAAACCCATAAATCTCGATAGAAGAGACATGTATCGAGGTGCTATCGAGCTTCTATTGAGGAGGTATCAAGCATCTATTGAGAAGCCTGAAACAAGGTTTTTCAAGGGGGGAAAACAGCTCAAGATGAAAGCAATCAAGATAGACACCCAAACAAGCAACCAAGAAGCATGTTAAGCACTCAAACACATCATCAACTCTAGATGCAAAGCATTCCTAGATCAAAACATACTAAACAAGTCTAACCAATTTTATTTTCAAAAACAAGTTTAGACAATTTAGAGAGCATATACTATCACATGTATTCCTTGTGATGGCTAAATCACATTGTACCTATACAATAATATCAAGAGTAGCAAAGAGTACACGTGTTGTGTGTGAAACTTTTGCAAGAGAGTATAAGTATTCCATTATATGAAGAGTAATAATATAAGAGGATCAAATACATCCACACACAATTATAACTATTTGATGGGAACCATCACCTTTGAGGTACATCCTATAACTCCCACATCTCCCAGAGACAAGCTTGCAACCATATTTAAAGTATTTTGATTCTTTTTGCTTTTCATGTTCTTTGCATAATTTTTTTTTCTTTTAAGCAAATCATGCATAGCCATATAAGAGAGAAAAGAAGTACACAATTATGTAAGCCAAACATCTTGTTTTTGTTGTGCAAGTGCTACACCTTACCGAGCATGGCTTTTATGAATTGAGCACAGATATTGTATAATTGACAAGTTTTAGTGGTGAGATAGTTATTTATGTCTTTCTCTTAATATTTTTTTAGTCATTCCCATCAAAAAGAGTGATTAAGATATGAATGATAAAAGATCAACCAAATCATACAAATTACGTAAATGAGCCACAAAGCTCACATTGCTTAGTTGTGCATGAAGATACTCATCTAAGCTACAAGTAATACAAAGTTGAAAAACTTTGTTTCAAAGGCCATCCAAGGTATACAAGTACCAATATACACAAACACACACTATTTTTGTATTTTTCAATTTTTTTAATTTAAAAGAAACATAAAACAAAGCATTAAAACAAACAAACAAAACATCAAAAACTAGACTGACTCAAACCACAACAACCAACCATGCATGAGTTCAATAAAGTGAAAGAATCACTTGGAATCTTTTTCCTTCCAGATGGGAAACCTAGATGGAGAACCTTTCTTTTGCATAAACCTTTGTTCAGATGGATAAGAAAGAAAGTTGAATCCATTGAAGTTGGAGAGTAACATGACAGCCTTAAGAAGTTCTCCAAGAGGGGCTAAAGAGAGTTGGAGTTGATTTTGGCTCCCAAAGGATGACACACTTTTACTTGGTTGAGTGGCTAACCACTTATAGCAATTTGCATGAGTGTGCCCGGATGCTCCACAGTAATGGCAGAAATGTGGCTTCTTTGGTTGAGACTTCTTGTTAGTAGAGCGATGATTATTCTGCTTAGTCTCTTTCTTAACAACCTTAGGGGGTGCTCCCAGGATGGATTTTCCCTTATCATCTTTATCCTCACTCACATTTTTAGTTTAAGGTTCAGTTACCTCACAGTTGTCATTATTAGCAGGAGGGACAAATATTTAAAGCATTAGAAGAAGTACTGCAAGAAGAGAGAGAATGATCATACCCGAGACCTGTTTTGTTAGATACAGACTTCTGGAAGTTGAGATGGTTTGATTGGCTTCATCAACCTTGGTGGAGAGTTCCTTTCGTTCCAACTCCACTTCACTTAGCTTCCTCGTAGCTAACCTATAAAGCTTCTCATGCTTCTCAGAGACTTTGTACAACTTAGAGTTGGTAGTGTGGATGTCATCTTGTTCATCCATCTTCTCAAACTTGGATTCCATTAGCTCTTCTTCCTCCTTAACTAGTTCTACTGCTTCCACAGGAGACTCAACGGTAGCTGTAAAAACACTCACTATTCCCTCTTGATCACTATCATTAGAATCTGCCTCTGGTTCTATATCATTCAAGGTGGCAGCTAGAGCTTTGCTCTTGCTAATGGATTTGAGATATGTGGGACATTCTTGCTTCATGTGTCTATATCCTTGACATCCATAACACTTTGGCCCAACAAGAACATTATTGCTTTGAGCAGCATCTTTGAATTCTCTCTTGCCTTTGTCTTAGGACTTGAACTAAGAGAATCCAGATTGTTTGCGATCCTTGTCACTTGCCTTGACATTCGCATTCTTGATAAACTTCATGAATTGTCTGATGATATATGATTTCAACATAGTGTCCTCATCTTCAGACAATTCATTGTTGTCATCATTCTTGACATTCAAAGCCATGTTCTTGCTTTTGCTACCCTTGCCAACCTTTACTAAACTTAGTTCATAAGTTTGCAAAGTCCTAATCAGTTTTGTCAACGGAATAGAGTCAAGATCCTTTGATTCTTCTATAGCAGTGATCTTGGCATGAAATCTCTCTGGAAGAGATCTGAGAATCTTTCTAACAATCTTGGGCTCTGGAATCTATTCTACAAGATTAAAAGCTGAATTCACTATGTCCTTGAGCGTGGCATAGAATTCATCAAATGATTTATCATCATCCAACCTTATTTCCTCAAAGCTGGCAGTAAGCCTTTGGAGTTTGGAGTTTTTAATAACTTTTGTGCCCTCATAGGTATTCTGAAGAATATTCCATACTTCCTTTGCATTGTCAATGGAGGAGATCTTCTTGAATTCCTTATTGGTCACAGCGCTAAACAAGGCATTTAATGCTCTACTGTTAAAATTTGCAGCCTTAATCTTAATATCATCCCATGATGTCGATGGATCATCAGGTTTAGTCCGACCTACTTCAACTGCAAGCTAGACTTTCTCATCTAAAGACTGCAAAAAGGCTCTCATGCATACTTTCTAGTATGCATAGTTAGTACCATCTAATAAATGAGGAATAATCAGGGATTGCCCACGATCCATAACAACAAGGGTCAATGGATCAAATAGCAAATATTAAAACCTAATCAGAGTGTGGTCGCTCTAATACCACTTGGGTTAAGAAATCTTGACCTTAGTTAATTAATTCAACTGCCCAAGTTGATTAATTAGGTTAAATTGCATGCAAATCGCGAAGGCACAAACAAATCATTAATTAAACTAAATGCAGTGGAAATTAAATTGATATAGTGATTTGTTGACAATTGGGGAAAACCTCTCGCAAGGCAAAAACCCCACCAGGTGATTTTAAGGTCACCACTCCCAAGAATCCACTAATCAACAATCAAATGGTTACAAGTATAAGGAATCTTATCACTACCCTGGCCTATCCCAAAATACCAACCTACAGTTGAACCTTTACTTCAATACCCAATTGAACTTGATCTTGTAGTAGCCTTCCTTCCCTTGATGCACAAATCTCCAATTTGTGACTAACCCTCTTGCATAGATCCCAGTACGTGACTAACTCTAACAACTTGAATGAATGTTGTTGGCTGCAAAGTTCTTCACTTCATCAACAATGAAGATCAGGAAGCACTTGGTTACAAAACCCTATGGCGAACAAACGCAGTAGCTTCTCACAGAGAAAATAAAGCTCTTGGTCTCTGTATCCATGTGTGACAACTCTTAAAATAAGCCTTATATATGTCTAGAATTGTGAGAAAAGAAACCCTAAATACATAAGCTTGGGCCGAATTTTAGATCTAGAAAACTGAAAATCGTAATTCTCAATAGATTGAGCTTTTATCGAGCCATTTGTCGAGCTTCTCATCTAGTCTCAATAGCAGTATCTGTCAAGCTATCTGTCGAGACTTAATGAAACAGCTTTTCTTCACTTTTTTTTTGGATCAATCTTCATGTCTTTAATACGAACACTTGATATGCTTGAACAACATATTTCTTGATGTATTAAACCCAACTTAGATCTACCTAATTACAAGTAAAGTGCATTTTGTCAAAGGATTAGCCAATTACATAAAATTATGACCCTAACAATTGGAAATGTAGATAATTGAACTTTTTATGTGAAATTGTTCAATGTTGTTACACGTTACCTTGCAAAAAGATATTGTAATGATGGGTGTATCTTGGTTCTTTTGTACATGTTAATTTGATTTAATCATCTTCGATGCTTAACATTGCCAACAAATGTTTTCTAATAAATATGCTCTAAGAGTGATATTGAACATCCATATGGTGCTATAACATTTTTCAAAGGGTCATGTGTATAGTATATCTTTATGCATAAGATTTCATCTGGGAGGTTTGGGCATGATCTAATTAATATGGTCATCCTTTTTATAAGTCCTGCAATGAAATTGATATGTCATGTTGACAATTGTAGGGGACGTTTTGCGACAAGGGCCAAAAATACAAGAACGGCCTAAATCTCCCCTTGGGTTCTTTAGAAGTGATTATTTGTGGAGAGTATCAAGACAAAAATTCCAATATTTAGTGAGTAGAGGTTAATGGAGCTTTAACAAGAGAGAAATCAAAATGAGATGAAATACAAAAAAAAAATGTAGAAAAAGTACATAGATCCGATATTTTGACCCACAGTCAGCTAGAAAAGAAAATTGAGAAAGGTTGTGAGGAAGAGTGGGAAAGTTCTCCTATACCCATATTTCCACTCCCAACCTTTGGAATTGTGAGAATGCATCCTGGTTGAATGAGTTTTTGCTTTAAAGTTTAATAACAAAAGTGCAGAGAAGTACATAAAAAAATAGGTTTGAAACTTCAATCCACATTCAGTGAGAATACTAAATTGAGAGAGGTCGTGAGGAAGAGAGGGAAGGTTCTCCTGTACGCATACTTCCACTCCAAGCTTTAGAATTGTGAGAATGTTAGCTAGCTAAATGAGCTTTTGCTCTAAAGTTTCAACTCCAAGGGTAAAATGTGGTTAGCCTGTTTTGAATCTAATTGGGGCATTTTATATTGAGTTTTAGGTGCTCTTAGTGATTGGTTTTGGGCAAGGAGAGAGGCTTTGGACCTCCTATGTGCTAAATTGATATTTAGTTCAGATTTGCTTTAATTGGGTTTAAGAACTAGCTTGCTTTATGCATAATTAAGGAAAAATTTGACTAAGCCCCCATCAGCTCCTCATTATTAGTTGTTTCGGAAACTGAAAATGGGTTAGGGCAGAAACTTTAGGCCACAGTCAGCCAGAGTATAAAAGCTCTTTTGGGGTGAAAATTTAGGGTACAAGACCTCCTCCATGAGCTTGATGTGCTACCAATGTCCTTGCCACATTGGTAGCACGCTTGAGTTGGGCTCATGCAAAAAGTCCGAAGAAGATCAACCCATATCCTCCAAACTACACTTCCTCAATTTCCCCAATAAGTTGCATGGGCTTGAGCCATGCTTAAAAGAATAAAATAAAAATATAATACATGAATTGAGCTTGTAGAAAAAATGTGTCGCTAAAATGGGTATTAACAACAGTCTTACAGTATACTTTGCTTAGCCTTTTGCTTGAATTTTTTTCTCCCTAGTGACCATGATTTGGTCAGGTATACATACCACACGTCGCATATGAAAACATGGATTAATATATGATAATTGAAAATAATATGACAAAAATTCATCTCCAAATATCCATCCAGCTTAACCCTTTTCCGTTGAACTCCAAGTTTATCTGTCCAAATATAGTGTCAATAAGCAATTTCAGATTTAATAAGAAATTTTTCTTGTTTACCTTGATTAACTGCAATATCTTTCTTTTTAAATATCAAATTTTCCATTGCTCAAATATCGCATCCACTTTCAGGGCTTTTATCTGGATTTTCTTGGCTAGGTTTGCACTTCTTAGTGCTAGCTTGGCTTTTGCTTTTTTATGAACTACCGAAAATTTTGTGTTTATTGAATAAGTACATGCTAAAATTGATTAGAGAATGAGAGAGAGACCTAATGCTTCAGCACTATGGCTGAAACTGTTTGTCAAAATGCATTGTAGTATAGTACTAAAAACTAGCTTCAAATCAAATTGTCCATATATGTATATTTATACATAACATGTGCAAGTTGTACAGAGAACTCATTGTTCATGTTTATACTTTAGTCGTTGAGATTGTCTACGTGTGATTTTGATATGAAGTTTACATTTGAATACACAAGTTTACTCGCAAGTATTTTTAGATGCACTTCAAAGGTTGGAAAACAATTTCCCATAACCTCCATGTGGTAATATCGTTGCCCAGTATATTTAAAATTTGACGAAAATACACTTTTGGTCCCTACATTTTGGACCGATTCCCATTTTGATCCCTATTTTGATTTTTCTACATTATAATCCTTGAAACCAAAAAATCAATTCTATTTTGGTCCCTGTCGTCAACCCACTAACAGAAAATTCTTACGTGGCAGATGGAGCGCTCTGCTTGCTAACGTGGCCATTAAAATATTATTAAAAAAATTATTTGGCATTTTTAAATGCCACGTCAGATTTAAATTAATAAAAATTAATTTTAAAAAAAAAGCCAAGTTAGAAAATTAAAAATAAATAAATAAATAAACATTAATTTTTTTTTTTTTTTTTTTTTACTTTTCATTCTAATTAAATTAGTTTTCTTGAGGCAGTAAGAGTTTCATTTATTAAATGTTTAAAACATTTTTTTTTCATTAGAGAATTTTCGGAATATCAAGTTCTTCCCCAAACATGTTCTTCTTCTTCCTCTCTCTTCACATAGACTCTCTCTCTTCCTTCCACCCAGAGTCCTTCATGAACAACCACTTTAAGCTCTAGGTATTTGCTGATTCTCACTCTCCCTCTCTTTGATCTTTCTCTCTCCCAGCCAATTAAGTGCTCTGGAATGGGGCTTGGTCTAAATCGGGTTCTCAAGCTCGACCATGGAGCTTTTATGGTTAAGTGAAGGCGGCGGGATCGTTTTGGATGGTGGGTCGGTTGGATTCGTGGGTTATGTATCGGTTGTTGGTGGGTGTTGTGTGTTGTTGTGAAACCCCAGATCGATGGTGGTTGTCGATTAGTTTGGATTCGCGGGTTGCAATTGGTTGTTGGAGGGTGTTGTGAAACACAAATTAGTTGTTGATGGGTGTTGTGAAACACAGATAGGTGGTTGGTAGCTAGGTGAGTCACAAAAGCAAGAGAATTAGAGAGGGATGTGTTGGTGAACGGCGGCTTGTATTGATTTAGTTGTTGTCACAGCATGGCTGGTAGCGGTCGAGTTTTGGGTTTCAAAGTGAGTTTGGCGATTGAAGAACTGTGGGTTGTTGTATGTGGGTTTGGTGATGTATAACTTGTTAAAGGACCCAGCTTTGTGTTCATTATCTGGGTTTTTGCTATGTGTTCACTTTTTGGGTTTATGTTAATAGAGAGATGGAGAGTTTTAATAACATTGTGATTTCGGTTGCAAAGTTTGTTGTCGATTTTTTTTTTTTTTTCTGCTCAATCTGGGTTTTTGCTATCATCTCAGGCTCAGATTTTAATACTGGTGTGTGTGTTTGAGTTTGAGACTGCAATTGTCTGTGTGTGTTTGAATCTATGAATTTTTTAGTACTGGTGCTTTTGATTTTGTTTTCTCTTCTTACTTGTGTGTTCTTCATTTAGATTAAGAAATAATTAATTAAGATCAAAGGATTCCAAAGTCCACCCAGATGTGAATTTTTTTGGTTTTGAACTTTTCTGGGCTTGTGGATGTATGTTCTTACAGAAAAAAAAAAATGAAAAGTACAATTAATTAGATTAATGTTTATTTAAATTTTTTTTTTCTTTGACATAGCTTTTTTAAAATTAATTTTTTTATTAATTTAAATCTGACGTGGAATTTGAAAAATGCCAAATATTTTTTTAATAATATTTTAATGGCCACGTCAATGCCATGTCAGCAAACAGGGCACTCCGTCTGCAACATAGGAGTTTTCCATTAGTGGGCTGACGGCAAGGACCAAAATAAAATCGATTTTCTTTTTTTTTTTAGGGACTACATTAGTAGCAAAATCAATTTAGGGACCAAAATGAGAATTGACCTAAAATGTAGGGATTAAAAGGGTATTTTCGCCTTAAAATTTTCATATTTAATACTCTTATTCAGCACTTAGATAAGTTAGAGTAAAAGTAATTAAGCCGTAATTTTATTTTGGGGTTCTAAACAAGCTCACGTGTTTTAGCACAAATCTGAGCTTTCAAGAGCCATCCAAACTACCATCAAAAGCCTCCAGAAATTTCAACAAACCACAAATCAGAGAAGCTCTATGGATTTAAGCCCCAAAAACTCTGAAGAACTTCCACCATAAACCTTCAAAGTCGAAGAACATGAGAAGAACAAAAAATTTCTAATAAGTTTATAGCCAAAGATTTGTTGTAATTCTGTTTCAAGTGTCTTCGGTCTATTCTTCAGGCAAATTGAAGGATATTTGGTGTTCGAGTCAGGATCACATTACCACAATTCCTATCAACAAGTCTTTCAAGGAGATCAAATTAGAGGATCACTCTTTCGTAATTTTAGAGAATTGTACCACATATTCATCAATACAAATTCACATTTATGAAACTATTTTAATTTTTTAATTTATTTCAAACTCGAAATTTAGTCGTCCACAACAGCTACTCCTCTCACTGAAGTTTTAATGTTTAGATTGATATGACATTCATTTGAAGCTACAAAATTGCAAGCCCCATGATCATGACAGCACAACTGTTCTATGAACTACAGAAAAAATCACTTGTAGACAATGAATGATATAGATTGAAATCATTAGATGCAGATGTTTAACAAAAACCAAGTGTTGCACACCCCAAATCAAATCCATTTCATTCAGAGAACAAAATAATAAAATCAAAATGGCATGTACACAATCAGAACAATGATAAGACAAGTTCATGAACAACATATGGTTGCTTCTATTCACGGCATCCCTTTTCCAATTTCTTTTAAAAACAATACATCTAACACAGCATCTTGTAAAGGTCTTCTGATCAATGTAGTCATTTGCATTTCCCCTAGAGCAACCCGGATAGTAAGATCATATGTTTCCAGGTCAAGTAAATCAATCCGGTTTGCTCCCTTGATACCAGCAATTCCTATAACCTATTAATGCAGAGGAGAAGATGTGAGCAAAAGAATTTCACAACACCGTTAAATTAACACACACAAAATCAGTGCTATTGCTATTAGTATTGGGCAAAAAATAGGACAATGAACCATTTACAAGTTTGAGAAAATCAAGTAATTACAAACACAACTCACACAAACCTAGGAGATTTGAACTCATGACTTCACCTTCTAAACCTTATATTTGGGGTGGGAGAAGGTGCTATCTGATCACAATACAATGAGCATATTGTGAGATGCCAATGACAACGATAATGTTCTACAGTGAATTAGACATGCTAGAGTCATGTAATATCTGAAACAATGAATAAATTATAAGTATCTGCCGAAAAACAGTTCTAATAAATTTAGCCAAGAGTTTTGTAACTCAATTAGTGACTCCTAGTATTTCTAAATTAAGGTGATGACGTCCAAAGTTCAAATCTCCCTCCCCCAACTATTGAATTATAAATAATAATAATAATAATAATAATAATAATAATAATAATAATAATAATAAAGTAACTAGGAATAATTACAGTGATAAACTGACATCTTATAAATTCAAGAGGCGGTTACAGTGGAAGACAACAATGTAGCTATTCAACATGTGAAAAGAAAAACTATTTGTACATTGATCAGTTCAGCAGTTTCTCATCCATATTTTTTCTGTTTTTGATTCAACACCCAAAGCCTATTATGAATTTACAAGAAAGCATGAGTTCAAATATCATTCATATGGGTGTCAAAGGTTTCATTTGAAAAGTTTAGATGGATAGATAAGCTGTCAATTACAAAATTAATAATAGTGATAGATTAAAGATTGAACCACAAGCTAAAGTTGGCACCATTTACTAAAAGATTTAGAAAATGAAGTAATAGAACATATATTCTCCATTTGATGTTGTCAACTTGTCATGTTTTTCAACTCCACATAAAGAACAATTCAACTAACTAAATGAATTCTTTCAAAAGAATAACGGGTAGAGCAATAAGGGGATCCAAATACATAGAAAGCCTAAAAAAAAATCTCATGACTCAAAAAAGAAGCACAAAAGAATCATGATTTTGAGCTGAAATAAAAATCATAAGAACCCAAGCTAGCTGTGAAAAAAAAAAAAAAAAAAAATCGACAACCCTAATTTTTTTTTTTTTTTTTTAGGGTTTGAACCTACCACTCAAAGAATCCAATCAAAACTCATGAAAATACTAAAAACAAACAGCAAAATCCATACCAAATCAACAAAACCCATACCAATATGAATAAATTGAAATCCAAAAAATTATCTCAAACCCATCAAAATTTCAAAATCCAAAATTTGGGGAAATAGCAAATCATAAAAGAACAAACCTTGAGGTTCGGTGCAGCGGCACCAACTCCAGAGTTGACGCGTGAGATGCGGTAGCGGCGGGTGGAGCTCCGGTGCTAAAAGGAGAGGAGGATCTGCACTACAAAAAACTAGACCTATAGTGGCGTTTGTAAAAAACGCCACTATACGTACCCTATAGTGGCGTTTTCTATAAACGCTGCTATAGGCATATTTATAGTAGCGTTTTAAAAAATGGGTTTATAGCAACGTTTCCAATGGCCTATAGTGGCGTTTTTAAAATGCCACTATAGATCCTAGTATTACAAAGGCCTATAGTGGCGTTTGTCAAATGCCACTATAAGCACTTTTTATTTTATTTTATTTTATTTTATTTATTTTCGGTTGGGTAGGGCATATAGTGCCGTTTGACAAACGCCACTATAGGCCTTGTAACAGTAAGACCTATAGTGGCGTTTTGCAAACGCCACTATAGCCCAGCACACACAAAAAAAAAAAAAAAAAAAAAAAAAAAAAAAAAAAAAGAGGTGAGAAAAAAGAATCCAGCACCAAAAAAAAAATTAAAATTAAAATGGGGGAGCTATAGTGGCGTTTGGAATAGGACCTACAGTGGCGTTTACCAAACGCCACTAAACCTGAATGAGTTTCAGCGGTTATAATATAAATGAATATATTTATTATTTAAATGAGAGATGTTATGTCCATAATATTTCACAACAAATTATAGGTAGTTAGTTGTTGTTATTGGTTCAAATTTGAACCTAAGACTAAGATTACTTTTTTACTTTAAAAATAACAACTAATAGTAACCTGCTACTTAAAATTTGTTGTAAAATGTTATGAAAATGTTGTTGACATATCATTTCTCTTTATATATATATATATATATTTTTTTTTTATGTATGAGAGATGCTACGTCTACAATATTTTCACAATATTTTCACAACAAATCATAGGTGGTTAGTTGTTATTGGTTCAAATTTGAACCTAATACTAAGATTATTTTTTGCTCTAATAATAACAACAAGTAACAATCTGTCACTAAAAATTTGTTATAAAAATATTGTGAAAATGTTGTAGATATATTATTTATATATATATACACACACATACATACTTATCATTTCTCTTTATATATATATATATATATATAAATTAAAAAAAAATTAAAAACCCCTACCTACCCCCAGTCTCCCATTTCTCTCCCTTATCTCCACGCCAAGTCCCAAAGGCTTCCTTAATTTCTCTTTTGGTTTTTTTTTTGGTTTTTTCCCTTTCCTTCTTTTTCTCCCTTGTCTCCACTCCTCCATCTTTCTTGTTTTCTTTTTCTTTCACTCTTCTTTCACTTCACATGCACCTGAATTGATACTTTCCTCTTCCTCTCCATTTTGATTTTATTTCTTTTGTTTTATTTGTGGTGGTGTTAATGTTTGTGGGTTTTGGATTTGCAGATGGTGTTGCAGTTTATTGATTTTGTTCAAATTTGTAGATGGTGTTTGAAGCCATTGGTTGTATAGTTGCAAGTAAGCATTTTTTTTTTTTATTAATTTATGATTGTTTTGGTCTATTTATTTTTTGATAATAGTTTTGGTCTATTCCTTGTTTGCTGTCAACTTTGCTTCGTGGGTCTATGAGATTTCTAATCAATTTGATGATTTCTTTTTGCAGGTTGGTCTGTGGTGGTTGAATGTGTTGGGGTGGAGTTGCTATTTTTTTTTTTTTTTTTTTGGATGTGAGCATTTTGTGTTTGATTTTAAATTTTTTTAGGTGGGTTTGTGTTTTCATTTTGAATTTGCTAGGATAACTATAGTGTTTGTATTAGGAGTTGCTTCTTTTTTTTCTTTTTTTTTAATTTGGATGTGAGCATGTTGGGTTTGATTTTGAATTTTTTTTTAGGTGAGTTTGGGTTTCATTTTGAATTTGTTGGGATAGCTATAGTGTTGTTTTTGTTTTTATTTATGTATTTTGTTTTGTTTTGTATCTTTTAATTTAATTAAAAAAAAACTTTTTCACGTAAAAAAAAAAAATTCTTTTGATTACCAAAAATTAATTTTGGTAATCAAATTTTTTTTGGTGATTTTTGGGTTGTTGTGGCGTTTGTAGAGTCTATAGTGGCATTTCACAAACGCCACTATTGTACCGTCACTATAGACCTATAGGTTTGCCTGCAAACGCCACTACAGACCATTTTTTTTTTTTTTTCGAAAAAGGCTATAGTGGCATTTGTATTGGGTTTTCATTAAAGAGCTAACGTGGCGCTTTATCATTGGTGGCGTAAAAGAGCAGTTTTACACCAGCTTCAGACAAAAATTATGCTCTCTCTTTTTACCTCCACTCTATATTGAGAGATTCCATATACAAGAGTTTTGAGGTGGGAGTTGTCTAATGGGTTCAATTACATACATTCATCTCTTTGCAATGTAATTAAAAGATGTTTTGGCATTTAAAATGCGCGATTTTCAATTTTATAAAATGATGGCTTATTATAGATCATGTCACCAAGGGAATGTAATGAGAAATTGTTGTAGACTTCATAACTTCATTCAAATGGCAACAAGAAACAATCAGTAGCTTGTTTACTAAATTCAAGGCATAGGGGCTCTATTTTATTAAATACAATTTTATTATTCATCAAAAAAAGATGTTAAGGGCCCTATTATTGACATCGAATATAGGAATAACATAAGTGAGTCATAACGCACTATTTGTCTATTACCATCTTCCCTCAGCTCCCCCTTTGCCCTCTGGTTTGACGAGAGTCATTGCTCCAGTTTTGCCCGTATAGACAAGCTCCATGAGATAAGTTTCATACATTACTAATTGGTTGAGAATGTGTGCTTAAGATAGGAGTCTTGTTATTAAAAAAAGAAAAAAGAAAATTAAAACGTGGGTTTATAAGTGTTTAATTATCTTGGAAATTATGATAGTGCTTATAATATTTATTTGAGACTAACACGTTAAATTTAAATTGTTACTATGCCAACAACAACCCCACTCTTTGTTTTGTTATTTGCATTATTGCTTTAAGGTTTGAAGATTAACTCCATCTTTGTGGCAATAATAAAGAACTTCTTTCACGTGCTGGTTAGTTTTCCACACACTTTGTAACTTTAGTGAGCTTTTGACTAATGATTAAAAATGTTATACATGGTGTGCTTTTTGACGTATACTTTTACTAATCAACTGAGAAGTCCTACCTTTTGGCTCTCTTAGAGGACCAAGAGTCGCTACTCTCCGATTTCTAAAGAATAATTGTAGCCATCTCTATATCCAAAAAGAAACCACACGGTTCTCTTGACCATCCACGCGGGCTTCCCCGCGCACTGCTATGTACACTTCCACTCCGATGTACTCCTACATGTTTTATATCGCTCGCAGTCGCAGCTTCGTATACACTTCTAAGTTTTGTCAGAGTCTACCATGCAAAACTCTAGTAGATTTTTCGTTTACCTATTCTCAGTGTCCTCCTTCTTCAATTACCTAACAATTACTGTCTCTGCTAAGCCCTCCCCTACATACTCCTTCATCAATGATATCATTCTTAACTGTGGCTCCTCCGGCATCTCAACTGACCCAGATGGCCGAGAGTGGACTGGAGATGTAGGTATTCACTCAAAATTTGTTTCCTTAGAACAATCTAATAACACCTTTATACTCTCCAATCCCCATGGCTCATCCATTGACCATGACCCTTACAAAACCGCTCGAATCTTTCATTCTCAATTCACCTACACATTTCGTGTTAGTCCTGGCCAAAAATTCATAAGATTGTACTTTAACCCTTCTACATACCATGATAATTTCGATATGTCTAAGGCCTTTTTCACTGTTACTGCTGGTCCCTTCACTCTACTTAGCGATTTCAGTATAGGATCAAAATCCCTTGTCAAAGAATTTTGCGTGAATGTGCTGCAGAATCAGACACTGAACATAACCTTCACTCCATCTATAAATACTTCATATGCATTTATAAATGGGATTGAAATTGTCTCGATGCCCACCAGCCTTTACTACAGTCAATTTGGGGATAAAGGTGCACGTCTTGTCGGCCATAACTCTCAGTTCCATATCCAAAACAACAGTGCTCTTGAGAAGATTTACCGTCTAAACGTAGGTGGGCACTCCATTTCACCAATAAATGACTCCGGCAAGCTTTTTCGGAAATGGCTTAATGACACCGACTTCTTTCTTGCTTCAAATGTAAACTCTATTAGTAATGGGGCAATTCAGATCAACTACACAAGCATACCTCCTTACACAGCACCAAAGGAAGTCTATCAGACCGCCCGAATTACAAGAACATCGGAAGACAACAAACGGTACAATCTTACTTGGAGATTGCCAGTGGACTCGGGGTTCAAATACCTCGTGAGACTCCACTTCTGCAAAATCCAACCGAAGGTAAAGCAGAGAAGTAACAAAGGGTTCCGAATTTCCATAAGAAATAAGACAGTGGAGATTTCTGCTGATGTTATCACTTGGAGCGGTGGGCAAGGCATTCCGGTATATAGCTAGGGACTATGTTGTGATGATACCAAATAAAAAGAGTAATGGTAAGACCCCTCTCTTTATAGAGCTTCGTCCTAATGCTAATTCAAGCTCTGGTTATTCTGATGCTATCCTCAATGGTCTCGAGTTGTTCAAATTGAATAACTCTGATGCCAATCTCGCGGCTCCCAATCCTGAAGTTCCACACCCTCCTTCCCCTTCCCCTTCCCCATCTCATCTCAAATCACCTGCACCACAACCATTACCTTACAAGAATTCCAAGAGCGGCACAAAATCAGTAATCTTCATTGAAGCCACTGTAGGTGTTATATCTGTCATATTTCTCTTGGGCTTAACAATTATCTGGCGAAGGATGAGAACAAAGTCCATCAAAAGTGAAACACCGCCAATTCTACAAGCTGTCGGCCGTCGCTTCACTCTCCAAGAAATCAAGACCGCCACAAACAACTTTGACCGGGACCTAATCATTGGAAAAGGCGGCTGTTGTTATGTATTGAGAGGTTACATCGATCATGAACACACCCCAGTTGCGATCAAGGTTTCAGGCCAACTTCAAGTCAAGGGTTTCGCGAATTTCAGACAGAGGTCGAAATGCTTTCAAGGCTTCGCCACCCCCATCTGGTCTCGTTGATCGGTTACTGCAACGATGAACGAGTCAAAATTATTGTATATGAGTTAATGGCTCACGGAGCACTTCGTGATAATCTTTACAAAACAGATAATCCTCCATTGTCATGGAAGCAGAGGTTGGAGATTTGCATTGGTGCCGCTCGGGGAATATTGTACCTTCATGAAGGAGAGGAGCACGCAATCATACACCGCGATGTCAAGACCAGCAACATTCTTTTGGACCAAAATTGGGTACCCAAAGTTTCAGACTTTGGGCTTTCACGATTGGGCCCTACAGGACTGTCACATAGCCACGTCACCACTGAAGTGAAGGGTACATTTGGGTATATGGATCCAGAGTATTTTTATACTCGTCGTCTATCTGTAAAGTCTGATGTTTATGGGTTTGGGGTGGTGTTGTTTGAGGTGCTGTGTGCTAGACAAGCCGTGGATATGGGCCTAAATGATGAGCAACAAAGTTTGGCATATTGGGCTCATTCGTGCTTTGAAGAAGGTACACTAGACAAGATCATTGATCCTCATCTGATTGATCAAATATCACCAGAGTCTTTGAAGATGTATGCAAATATCGCATATAAATGTGTGTGTGAAGTTAGAGATCAAAGACCCAAAATGGTTGAAGTGTTGAGGGCTCTTGAGTTTGCAAAGGAGTTGCAAGAAATTGCTGATGATGGAGGCCACGGGGTCATGATCAATGAGGAAGTTCCACTATGTGTGGGAGAAAATCAGGTGGTGTCAAGACCAAGGAAGAAAGGTGAGATGGGGCAATCGTGTCCAACATTTTGGAACAAAAGTACGTCACATAAAGAGCTTCTTAGATTTTTAAGTGAGAAGGTGGGGCTGAAGTGGGTTAAATCACCAAAGCTAGGTTGTTTTTTTGCAGCCTCTGAGTACAATGCCTTGCCACGTATTGAAGTGCAATTGCCGGATCTAAGTAGATGTGGCCCATATACCACACCTGAGAAATTTGTAATTGAAATCTCGAAAGTTGAAGAACCATAATGCTACAAGTGCTTTCACTTTCACTTTCTTTTCTTTTCTTTTCTTTTTCTTTTATGCCAAATAGTGGTTCAATTAAAAAAGAAAAGTAACTATAGGATCAATAATGCAAGCACTCTTTCCACCGAAAATAATAATAATGCAAACACTCGTTGCTTTTTGGTTGACAAGGACAGTTTGAAGAAGTGGACATGTTCTTGTACCTTATGCTCAAAGAAAGAACCATATTGAATGAAAAACAAACCAGAAATAATATTTTAACTAACCCCCCACTTCGTCGGAACCATCTCGAATCACCTCGCCACCGCCATTATTGTTAACCGGAGGCTCTAAATCCGTCAGCATTGCTATATCTTCCTCTAATTTCGAAACCCTAATCCCCAATTCCTCAAACCTCTTCTTCCAGAGGTCAACCTCGCCTTTAGCCTTCACATTCTCGCACTCGAGCTCACAAATCCTCCTCCGAAGCACACCAACCACGTTCTTCACATCTTGCTTCGAATTCTTCGCCTCCTCCGCTTTCCTCTCTCTCTCTAGCGCCGCCTCCAACGCCTTCTTCTGATTTTCAAGTTCGTCTTCCAGGTAGATCCGATCCAGATTCTCCATCTGGAATTTCTCCGTCAACAACGCGTTCTGCTTCTTCTCGTTCTCAAATTCTCGCTTCAATTTCGTTTCTCTTGCTACCAAAACCTCTTCGACTCGGTCAAAGTCTTTACTCCGATACGCGGTTCTGAGCTTCGAAACCAACTCCGAAATGCTCTGGTTCTTTGGGTTAGTGCAATCGCCATTGCTGTCCAATGCGAAAGCCGGTACAGGTCGTGAACTCATTTTGGGGAAAATGAGAGAGAGACAGTCGAAACGACGCCGTGTGCAGCTGTGCAGGTGAAAGGGTTTTGAGGAAATGGAAATGGTAGCTGTTGCTGGGTTTTGTTGTGGAGAAGCGGAAACGACTGATCACTGTCTGAGTGCTAAAGTGGTCTGTACTTTGTTCACTTCAGTATTGGTTTGGTAGGGCTTCAGAATCTTAAAAATCCAGTAATAACACAAATTTAGCCACAATTTTTGCCTACAATTCCCCCTCACGATAAATTGTTAGTAGTAAAAAAAAAAAGTTATGAGTTTTAAGTGAAAATGACAAACAATTAGTTTTAGTATGCCACGCAAGAGAGTTGGGTACAAAATGTGTGATCTTAGATCTTTTTTTCTTTTTCTTTTTAAATGATTCTGCTTAAGTTTTAGTAATAATTGATTGTTTAATATTGTGGGTTCCAAAAAACTCAACGGGTAAAGTCTTTTGCTAGAAATGAAAGCATAGGTTAAAAATTATCTCTAAAAAAAAACTAAGTTGTTTAGAATGTATATCCATGTGTGAGCCTATTTAGAACATATTTAAATATCATTTAATGTATTATCTTTTATGTAGTCATAGAAATGTATTGTATAATTGTGTGAGTCAAAATACCATGGACAAGGTAAATGATCTCCATAATTAATTAATAGGATATGGGAAGGTGGTTTACAATGGGAGAATTATATCAGAAATCAAGCTAAAAGAAACTAGTAGACACAAATTGGAACAAATGTCAGTTGGATCTTGTTATTATAACAAATGTGATTTGGATTTTGTTATTATCTTTGGCCTGGCCTAGGTGTAAGATTATATAAAGGATTACAATCTCTCTCTCTCTGGAAATTGTTGTGTTTATATTCGGATCCCCTTCTCAGTGGAGGAAGGTCCTATTTATACTAGTTTTTTCTCCCTTTTATAGTGGGATTGTGTGGTGGAGATCATAAGGTACTTATCCCAGCAAGTCTCCTTCAACTTTTAGGGGATGAGTGAATGATTGGGTAAAAAGCACTATTTAAAAAAAAAAAGGTTGACCATTCATTAATAAATGAAGCATTTGGTAGGTGGGAACATTCAATTAATGCGAAGGTGATTATTATTTATTACCGAATCTAAGCGTCATTCTTTTTGGTTCATTGGGCATATTTTCGTTGGATTGTGGCCCTCGTTTGGTTCTTTCCCTATTAGCTTATATAATCGATTGAGGGACTATCTGGCCTTTTGCCCCTTTGGGCAAAAATATTTGGCATTATGCCCCTATTTTGAAACTATATAGGGGCGTGTCCCTGTTTCGATACTCAATGATGCTAAAATCGAGTTACTTAAAGTACTCGCTTATCGAAAGACCAAGTTTTAGGCAGTTCTTGCTACAGTGGCAATCCAGGATGGCTTTTGGGCAATAAAATATTCACGGTAACTGTTTATAACTCAGCAGTAGAAAAACCGAGTTACTGACTGGATTTCAAATCAGTTACTTGTATTACTCGGCTCTTTTATAAGCAAGTTCTTCTGCTAAATTCTGATCCGATTTCAAATCACGTATTTGCATGTGAAGCTTAACTCGATGAATGTAAAATCGAGTTATTGGTTTTACTCGGTTCTAGTAAAAGCGAGTTATTCTGCTATTTACTTCTTAATTCCACAAATCAGCTTCTTATGCAATTGTCCTCATCATTTTCAGATCAGCTTCTCCTCATTTTCAAAATTTTCTGTCAGAAATTGGTGTTATCTCTCTATCATCTCAGGTGAGAAACTCATTTTCTTCTTTAAAATACACAGAGAATTTTATTGTGTAGGTAAAAGTAGTTGTAGATCTTATAAAAGTTTATCAACCATAATGTATATTTTTGTCAGGGAAGAATTTTCATTTAATAGGTTGTATTACTTGTGGTTTGGTATTTTCTTGAATGAGTGCTATGTGAGTAGATTATGGTTATATTAGTTTTTTGGTGTTGTTTGGTGCTACAAGAAGTGTACAATAATCTATAGAAACGGTGATAAGTGTTATGTGTGTACATTGGGTTATATTGGGTATTTGCTGGTGTAAATTTCATTGACAAAAAAATAAAATTTGTTAGATTTGCTAAAACTAATGAACAGTTAATATTTAGATTTGCAAAAGTTGAATGTACATACTTATCATTGGTTGAGACATTAACAATAACATCTTCTATTGCACACAACGTGTAGACATTAACAACAACGTCTAATGTTTATGGTCAAATTTAAGTGTTAGTATTTCATTTTTAGCATGTAACAGTACACAAATTTATGAATGTCTTTGTCATGTACTATCTTATGCAGCATTACATTATTTATCAATAGTTGATGCACACTATTAATTTGATCATTTGATGTTATTGCATTTAGCATCAATGTCTGGTTCTGGCAACCCACAACTCTATAGGCCTCACGATGTGTTCACTGCTATGGGTCGCTGCTGGGTATTGGAAGATGAGTTCAGCTATCCAATCAATCCGAATCTGCGAAATAGTGCTTACGTTCACAATACCATGAGACAAGAGTGGGCTTGGTTATTTTGTGAATAACAAATGTTTTATGATGAGTTGGTTGATTTTAAGTTGCCAGTGCCTCGACGACTCACATCGCAGATGTCCAGAGACACGATTGACGAACTTCGTAAAGCATTGAACCACATTAGAGAAGAAAATAATCGAATGAAGATACGTCTTAATCGATATCGGACCCAAGTTGAGATTCGAGAGTCAATGGAGGGAGGGTGGTACGAGCACGCACAATTCATGCAATCACTTCTTACTGATCCCATTTATCAGTCAAACGTGGAGATGTCAAATGAAGAGTAATCGTGTCGTGGTGTAATTAGACTTCGTTGGAGAACTATTTTGCTTAAGTATGTTTTAAATGTATGTGTGTCACTGCTGTTACATTTGTACTATGTAAACCTTGTTATTGATTGTAAGGAGCACGCACGCACGTTATTCGTAATATAGATTATTCCCACATAACACATAAAAGTTAAATATTTCCACACATAATATTTTTCAATAAGCACCTAGAACATAACACATAAAACTTAAAATAACTTACACGATGTCACCAATATGCATGCATTGCATATTGAACACTAATGCTACTAACATTATTAACTTAACCCTAGACATAACACACATACCATATAGGCATTCACTCTGACAGATAGTCTTTGTAGTTGAGGACATTGTTACGTTCCGCCAGAGTGAGTTGCCTGTTCGTTGCGGCGGCTTGCTGTTCTACTAGTTGTAGCATGTGATACCTGGATCTACGCAGTATCATCAGATTGTTCTCTTTTTTAATTTTTGTCACTGCATGCTCATATTGGTGCATGTTTTGCCTTGGCAGTGTGACCGAGATACGGTCGACAAGAGGCGCTTCAAGTCGCACGAGATCATCATGTAGAGCGTTGGACTCGTTCACGCGAAAGTCCCACTCCCGTTGCAATCCGGCATAGTATTCCCTCTCATCGGAGTCTCTCTCCCTCCTATAGTTATCTGAAAAATGAGGTAGCATCCAATTGCACATTGACATTGGAAAATGTGACTTTTGATCGATATGTGTAGATGTAAATGGGACTTCAGTATGCGTAGGTGTTTTGCAAGGGTAGATGCAAATGAGACTTTATATAGGAGTTTTGCAAGGGCAAGTATTCATGTGGATGTGACTGTATGTAAGGGTAAGTATTCACGTGAATATAGATTATATGACTTGATAGTGTATTGGCTATACAGTGGCACCTATTGTTGCATGTGGTTCACTGAGGCAGCTAATTGATATGTCATAGCTTGTGCTACAGCAACGTGCTGGTGATGTGTACTGCAAAGGAGGTTGTGTATTTATTCACGTGAAGACTATTCAGAATTCCTGTGCTTTATCTGACCTGACTTGACGAGACAGTGCTGAGTTGTGTTAAATGTATCATAAACATTTTCAGGGATGCTCTACATCCTTGAAAACGGTGCATTGCAAAATGATGCATATCTGTGTATTGACGTGTGTGTAGATGATATGACTTGACTCTGTATCTACAGTGCGAAACTGTTGAGTAGCACATGCAACATTGCAAACATTAGTGTAGCAATGGGGGACAGCTCACCCCCAAATTCGATGCATAAACTTTTCAAAGATGCTCTATGTTTTCATGTCAGTGTGGATGGGTACTTGTGGTCAGGGTTCAATAATGCTGAGCTATCCACCGTAGCTACACTCACTACTCCCTATAGTGGTATTTGGCAAGTGGGATTGAAGAAAGCTGATAACAACATTTGGTTTTGTAATGGTTCGCAGGATTTCGTTGAATACCATCCTATCTGTTATGGTTATTTTTTAGTCTTCAGATATTCACTGAGATTAAATATCCACCCAGCAAGAATTGTAAATTGGAAGATCATTAGGTAGAAATAATAGACTTGGACACTGATTAAACAAACATATCCCTCAGATTATTTGCCCACAAAACATGAAGTCGGAGAAAAGTTTGTTACGGAAAAATTTTATTGTACATAAAGACGAAGAGAGAATGAGTGGTTAGTTTGGTTTAGATGAGTCTATATGTAATGTATCTGTATAAAGTAGTACACTAGCATAACTAAGATACACAGATACGGGTATATGATACAGCGACTCACAGTGTCATATATATGAATTATTCATATTATTGAATCATACGTGTGGGTGGTCTGTGTGGTTTGGATGAGTCTGTATGTATTGAATCTACTAAATTTTCCTACAAGTAATGTGCAATAAATCTAAGTTGGGTGATGAGTGTTATGTGGGTAACATTTCAAATTACATAGACAGAATATTGGAAACATTAACATATCTAAGGTTTTTCCTACACTACAAAGCAGAGGACATTGTCCAACCAAAGCACAATAATCATATGTAGCAACAAAGAACAGCTGGGAAAAAATAAGCAAGTGATTTCATATACACTTAGCCAATCCATTGAAAACATTGCAACATACTGACATAGCAATGTAATACATTACTAGTTTCATGTCACGCATGGTGGAAGTGAGTATTATTATGAACAAATGTGAGTGTCTACACCTCGACAGTGATGGTCCCAATTGGGCCCCACTCTACTCCGATGAGTCCTTGCTTTAGGAGCCATATGGTTTTTCTGTGAAAAAGGAGTTGGTCTGTGTGGTTTGGATGAGTCTGTATGTATTGAATCTATACATAAATATTAATATTAAATTTTCATATGTAGCAACAAAGAACAGCAAGGAAAAAATGAGAAACTGATTTCATATAAATTTAGCCAAAACTAATGAACAATTAATCTTTAGATTTGCAAAAGTTGAACGTACATAATCATTATTTGTCAGAAATTAACAACATTTTGTCTTGCACAAAATGTGTAGACATTAACAACAGCGTTTAATGTTCGTAGGTAGAAATTTTTGGAAATCATCATTGCTTGAATCTGAGAAGTCAAAAATATCTCTTTTATCATCTAACGCAGTAATTTCATTAATAGACTTCATGACTCGCTCTTGAGCCTTCCCCTTTAGATGCTTCTTAGCTTTTTGGATTGCGTGAAAACGGTCTAGTCGCCTTTGCATTTGATTGTTCTCTTGTTCAAGACGAGCAAGTATGTTGGTAGGTTCATCTCTAGGTAACTCGGCTAAGCGTGCCTTAGGAACTCGTAACACGTGCCATCGACAATACACTTCCAACTCGCACCTCTTCTCGTATAGGGTTGACCATGGTGGTTCTAATACGGTGAACTCTATTGTGGTTGTATCTGTACTTAGTTTTGTAGGTTTGCCGACTATGATGTATCCAACGCTTCCAAGACTCTCGTACGTGTATATGGGCATATTAACGAAATCTCTCTTCTTTCCAACCCATTTCCCTCCATAGTGGTCTGTGTATGTATGTAGTTGTTGATTTGCTGGAACTTGTGATGATCCACATGTTGCAATAGATCCAAACTTGTTTCACATTTTACGATTTAACGTTGAGTCATTGCGACTCATAGCTTAGTCAATCAACGAAGTTGGTGGGGTAGAAAGAAGATCATTATTGTGGTGCATTTATGACCTCATTTTATGGTCCAAGCATTACAATTTCAGTTATTAGGACTTGTCATGTCAATACAGGCTGGAAAAACAGTATATGAACATTGAAATGTTAATAATGTCATGTGTCTATATTCATGTGGGGACCACACCAATTTAAGTATGAAGTATAATAAAATTTCTGAAAATCATACTAAATTTAACTGGGATCAGTTGTAATTACGCTCACTTTCATATAGAAGTTAAGTGAAAGTTAGCTGTGGTCCTTCTTTATTTTTTTTTCTTTCCCATAGCCGTGTATTTTCAGGTTCACCTCCCCTTCTACAATAATCAAAACCCAAAATCGTTCTCCTCCTACTCAGCTAATGGTGCATGTTCTCAATTACCACACCAATTTAGGCACCTTAACATACAGCTCCCCTCTTCATTTTCGTGTATAACCATTTCACCATAAAATTCATGTAGAATCATAATAAATTCGTAAAAAACACATTATTATTATGTATTGTCATTTAATATGATACTATGAACCTTAACAAATCATTTTATTATAAATAGTAACTAAAATGTTATAACACTATTTCAAAAAAAAAAAAAACACAAAAAAACCAAAAAATAAAAAAAAAAAAAAAAAAAAACCGAAAAATGAATACTTTAGAAAATCTTCATACTGATATATTGGTTGAAATCTTTTCAAAAGTAGGCAAAGATTCGGCAACACTCCTGGGAAACATTAAGTTAAGGTATAAAAAACTATTTTCTCGATTTGTATCTACTTATTTATTTCCCTCTATATAAATTATTCAGTCTATTAATTTAATTTTTTCCTTTTTCTTAATTAGTTGCAAACACTTCAACAAGTTAACAGAAAGCAAACTAGTCCTCCAACAAATTCAACTGACCCCATTTTTCAATCACCCAGCTCTACTACACGACAAAGGGAGAACCCTAATTTTTCGGTGCTATGAAGCAGAAAATCCCAATGCGCTACTGATAGTGGGAAGCTGAGAATACTTTTTGAATGAAGAAGTTGTTGAAGGAAAAAATTTGATTGAAAAAGCTGTTCCATGTGGCAATTTTATTGCAACTTATATACATGGAATCATGCTACTTTGTGAGTCAAACCGTGGAGGAATTGATAACCTTTTGGAAATTTTAAATGATGAACATGGGAAGCATTGGCTGCGGGAACCGCCCTGTATCAAATTCCAAACTTTCAAGCATGCCACAAAATTGGAATGGAACATTGAAAACAAGATGAATCTTATCCTTACAGTTATGCAGAATTTCTAGTTACGTGCAAAAGATGCTCAATCGACCTTGAAATATTTAAGTTGGTGAATAGGCTTCCTTAATTCTTTTTTTTTTTTTCCCCTCATTGTAGGATCACTTAAATAATAGTCGAGCAATCTTCTGTATTTTTATTAATTGCTTGTTAAGCTTTGCAGCACTGTTCCTTGCAATTTCCACATTCTTTGAGTTTCTGTGTATTCTGCTCTATGCAACTGTCTTCGCTAAATTGCCAATAGTGAAGTACTATCGCTCAAAGGCAGCATCAAAAGGATCAAAAACTGTATCATCTGACCTTGCTGCTGCTGGCATCCAAACAAACTCAAACCAAGGAGTAATGCACCTTCTCTTTAACCTCATGCTGTATCATGCTCAACGAAGTTTTGAAATTGCAATATCCTAATGGCCTTTGAAATTTTCACAGGATGAAGATGATGCGAAACAACTAGAGCGCTTGGGCAATAAGCAATTGTTCTACTTTATCAAATTTATAAGAGAGGAGGGGGGACCCTGAATCCCATCAAATAGTTATTGCTCTGTATAAAAATACTATGTGGACTGGCCATGTTTTGGTAAAAATTATTTATATATTTGTCACAGGAAAGCTGCTAGCTGCCTTGATAATTAAAGGCCAAACCACAGAATCTCGAATCTCACTGCTCTAAAATATACTGAAAAATGAATGTACTATTTGGGGGCATGCATTGAGAAAAATTGGCACTTAAATGACATTGCCACGGTCAAGACACATTCAGAGTGAAAATTAAATACTTGATGGAATGATATCAGCAAGATTTGGTGTGCAAATCCACATTGTTTTATGTGGATTTTAATGGTGAAAGCTTAAAAATTAATCTTCAATCATGTCAAACTCAATAAAAGTTTGCCCAAATTGAATTGAGGATATTAAACTGAAAAGCCCATCAAAAGAGCGATTTTGGGTGATTTTGATGCAATTAATTGAAGTGGGGAACAAAACCGTAAAAAATCTAGGACGATGGTGGAAAAGTTGAGATGAGAAAAAGAAACATAGCTCCGATGGGATCTGGAACAACAAAGTTTCCACAAAGACAACTAAGGTAGTGAATCTAGTGGTGCTGACTTTGATCAAGGTTGTGGCATAGCAAGGAGTATTTCAGTCAGTGACAAGTTGACCAAGGTCAGAGGAGCCAGAGTATTTACAGCAGGGGATGACGTGGGAGCTGGAGACAAGCTGGTAGGGGCCATGGAGATGGGAAGGAGGTTGACTAACGAGCAAGTGAGCGAGAAATGTGGAGGAGTTTAGAAATAACAACTGAATAGGCAGAATTTGTAAATCGAAATTTAAGAACTGAATTTCTTACTAAAATTCTATATAGAATTTAGAATTTCTTCCTACAGCACACCAAAACAAGGAATTTTATTTTATTTCAATTTAAATTCTGTCATACCCCTATATTCTGTTTACAAATTATCTAAGTAGCCTCCACATAATTTGACAAGAAGACACAGCATTTAACAACTGTACAAGCAAGCTATTTAAATAACAAAAATAAGGACAAGAAATTACAATATCTTTCATTGCAGCAGCTCTAATACATTGTTCAAAGAGAAAACCAGCATTAATGGACACAGCAACAAGCCACATTTTGTTGAAGATGGTAATCATTTTTTTTCCTTATAGGTAAGAGTAATTATATTAACAAAAAATAAAATAAAAAAAAAATAAAAACCTACTTCATGCACAATGGGCACAAAGTAGACTAAAGAATTACAGAAAAAATATGTGGAGGGTAATGTCGTGAGTTTGATAGCCATTGGCCGCGTGTATAATACACCAATAGAGACAATGTTATGAACAAGAAGCTAAGAGGTAAAAGATAGTAGACACACATCAGAGCAGCTTAAGTATTTTTAATTATAACTCTATTGTTGATGGCATCACAATTAGAGAGACCAAGATCAAAGTATTTGATATCCAACTCGTGTTTCTCTCTCTCTCTCTCTCTCTCTCTGAGAGAGAGTCTATTTGCAACTTTAAATCTTCCACTTCTAATGATTAAATTTTTTTTTTTTTTTTTTCACTAGAAAATTGGATGAGAATTGGTCAGGTTGATTCTCCTAGATCACTAAAAGCATGTGTCACAGACTCACAATAAACAAGAGTAAATAAATTAGGTTTGCTTGAACAACTAATTATTTTGATTAGGAATAAGGATAAGGGCACCACCGAACACACCATGGCTTGGTTACACGAACTATTGGACATTGTCACATTATAGCACAAGGAACCTACAGAGAGAATAAGGAAGGTCATTCTAAAGAGCATGCATGTTTCAACTGAAGCTTATTCTCAAAAGGATGAGAACTTCAACTAAAATCTTTGATCAGCATATATATAACACACAGTATTGCAAAGATAATGGAAATCTGATCATCCATAAATGATAGATTTTCTTTTTCCTTCGGGAAAAGAGGTGGGGGTGGGGGAGGTTAATAATTGTCAATTAAGTTAGAAACAGAGCATTTCTTTTTCAATTGAGTAAAATAGAGTGGTTTTGACCCAAAAAAAGAAGAAGCATAAATCCAAAATTCAAGAGATGAATTGTAAATTTGATCCCAATGCTGGGAGAAAGAACTAGGCATACCACATCATACGAGTCATAGCATAGTTTTGCCACGGAATCAGCCTGTACAAGTTCCTCCGCATAGCCATAGGAAATATAGACACATGGACCCATAGTCCGGCTTTGGGATTTCCTGAGGCAACTTCGCAGCTAAATTTAGAAGACCAGATATGGGATTCATATATTCTTGAAGTGGTATAGAGTGGATTATTTGAGCATAATGAGATGGAAATTGTTCTTGAAATATATGCGAAGAAAGCCAACCCTTCAATTTAAACTTCTCTTGCCACGTATTCTTATGTGTTTGCCCATTCAGAGAACCCATAAAATACTGCCTGATACCAATTTCTACCTGCCATGACAGAATCAGGATGCATGAAGCAAACAAAAACTGTGAATAAGAACCATGATTTCATCCTAACAAAATATTAACATGAATGCAAAAAACTGAAAAAAGTATATCACATTCTAACATGGCATATATTTTCATGGGAATACACTGACCTCGCACCAATCCAAGCAATTGGTAGCTTCGAGAAAATCTTTATTATTCGCATATCTGGCAATGCTTTGCTCAAGATAAGTGCAGAACATGACTACTGGATCCCAGTTCAAATCTGATGCAGACTGAAGCACGTTACGAACTATTACAGGATGGCCTCTACCCCAATGTTTCTGAAAGTGTTCAAGCTTATCATTGTGAACGTCCAGAAGTGTGGGGTAATACAAATAATTGTCAATAGAATCTTCTCTTGCAGCTGCTTCTTGCAAATGCTCAATTTCATCGGCTTTATGATCTATGTCCAGACATACTGAGCAGCATGAAGATGTGTCAAAAGCTTCTGGAACCTCATAGCTGCAAACTATTTCTTCAGCACTTACTTCCAGCTCTTTGATCCAACTCAAGGAAAAAACACATCTCAAATCAAGGAAGCTATCACCACAACCACCAAATTCCGCAGGAGGACAAGATATCCTACGGTTAGCATTACAAGCTTTCCAGTCAGACACTGATGCAGATGAGGAAAGGTATGTACCAGAATTTTGCTTGGCCAGCTTCTTCAGTGAAAGTTGCTTGTCACCAGATATACAAGCTTTCCTTCCATTTGAATTCTTTGAAATAAATGTGTCAATTCTTCCAGTGAAGCTCCCATGACAAAAATCCTTACAACAACTTAAACAGAGATTATATGAACAATTTGAACAATTTGAATTCTTTTAAATCTTCCACTTCCAATGCTTTTATTGTGAGTATATCTTGTTTTATTGATATATTATTGATATTACTTTGTAACTTTGTTAATCAATTTGGACAATTTTTAAACTATACTTCCAATAGGAGAGAGTGAAGGAGAGTAGAAAAAAGTTAGCTAAAAATATACAAATTTTGAGCCAATTCTACTTTACTCTATTCTACTCTATTCCTCCTCCCTTCTCTCAATCCAAGCGGACCATTAGAAACTACCAGTAAAATGCATGAAGATAGGCATGACCAAAGAAAGAAAATCAATAAAACCAAGTACAAAAGAAATATGCATGTGCACATTGAATAATACTAAAAATTATCTTTAAGACCACACGGGGGTATGGCTTGATAGTAGAAGTCCTAGTCTTAGCATCCAAAGAAGTACAATTCGAGGGATAGCTTCAGGAAAGCTCTACAATACACGTAATATTACCCATTACTATTACGTGGCATGAGGTCGATGAGACCATACTAGAGACTTTTTTTTTTTTTTTTAATTCAGCAAAAAAAAAAAAAGTACATTTTCAAATCTAAATCCTCTAAAAAATTTACAAACCAACCCGATTATGGTCTAAATTGTAATAATTTATCAGGTAGGTGTAAGTTGTAATTATCTGTTGAGAAATGGGTTTAAAAGAGTTTAATAAAAATCTAAATTATTTATCAGGCTTTACAAAATAATTTAAACTCAACGACCCAACCCAATTGGTGTTTAGAGTTATCACGTTGGGTTGGCTTTTCAGCCTACCTTTATAATGCTATCATGGGGTTGGCTTGCCTTTCAGTCATGAGAGCTGTGACAACTTGTAATAAAAAGATAGAGAAATGCAACAAAAGACAAGAGAAGGGTAGTCATGGAATATGAGTCCATCTCCTACCATAGTTTGACTAGTATTTATAGTTCCACTATTTTTTTATGAATTATATTTATATAATTCATCTGTGAAGCTTAAGCACCATAAATAATAAAATATTTTGAGAAAACGGTTCTGTAATCCCATGGATCTACCCACAAGGAAAGATAATATATCGTTTTTTATATAGTAGTAATAACAAAAGATAATATAAAATTAAAGGATTTAAATAAAATTTTGGGTGAAAAAAACCTACTATAGTTATATATATATATATTTGGAAAACAGTCTTTTTTTTTTTAGAATGTTTCAACCTATGGCGTCTACTCCTAATGATATTCTTTATTATCAAACCAAGACACCAATCGGATTTTGGTGTAGGCGGAAATTAAACTTCAAATTTCTTATTTAACTATCAAATACTTTACTGGTTGAGCTAACTAGAACCACATTTTGAAAAACAGTCTAAAACTTCATTTCTAAATAAATATAAGTTAAACTAAATTATAAAGATTCCAAAGCATGAGGAGGAGAGTTCTCAATCCAAATAACATCAAAACCCTATGCTACACTGCAATACTTAAGTCAATTTAAACCCTACACTTTCATTAGCATGACAATCAAAATCCTATCCCACTTTATTAAGTTCTGAGTGAGACATCTAATATATACCCAAAAAATGCATTGATTTGTCCAACTTGTATAGTTTCTAGTTTTATTTCCTCAGATTAGAGGAGAATTTTACCAAAAAGAAAAACTCATCTGAAAACAATGACCCCTCCCTTCCCTGCCCCTTAAACAGAAAACACCAAAACTGCCTTCCTTTTGAGGAAAAAAAAAAGGTACCATACTTGCGTGTATTGGTATTAAATTTCTCATTATTAAGGCTGAATTTAACTAGGAGTGAGACTAAGGGTTTTGATTGTCACACCAATAAAAGTGCAAAAAATTATGAATTAAATCATTTAACTATGTTACGAACACTCTCTTATATGTAGACTTAAACTCTCTTAATAAGTCTAACCTAACATACAAAATTTTATTACTTATAAATTGAAGATGGAGTGGATAGTGGAGACAGTGTTTAAACTCAAAACCATATTTCTAACAATTCAGCAAATAACAACAACAGGCCATGCCATGAAGCAAACCCAGAGTACAGAGAGTGCTCAAAATTAGATTGGGATTCATATTACTAGTTATTGTGATCCATCTACGTAGTAAAGTAATAATAAAATGCTATTAAAGTCTACATAATTAAAACAATTACTATTAGTTAAAAACTTCAACTCCGGTCCATCCAAGATTCCACTATGATCACGTTGATGTCCTTGTCTGGGATGAAGATTTTTTAATATGAAAGTATGAAACCCTGACCCAATTTCCTAAGAAATGGCAATATCAAACACTGGCTAAAGCAAATTGCTGAAAATGAAGTTTTGTCAGCCAAAAAAAAGGCAAATTACTTCTATAGTAGATTCCTTTGCCTTTTAACATTTGTCCTATACCTGAATTTTATTCCATTGATTGACTATATTTATTCTAATTTATTATTTTAAAAATAATCTTGATACTTTTATTTAGTACAATACAATCATCATATCAAATAATTATTCGCTATGTTTCGATTTAAATCTTCTACCATCAAAGAAATGTAGAATAGATCATTTTTTATTATTAATATTTATTTAAAAACACTTGAAAAAGTATTACTAACCGTCCTCTAAAGTTTTCACCTACCATGACGCTAACTTCAAATTTATAAATTTCTTTCTACATAATTTTAATTTATTTAAATTTTACTAACTTGGAAAGACGGATGATCAGCTCTTCACCGACTACGAGGCCAACTATAGTTGCATCCTTTCCACATCTAATTCGAAGACAATTTGTGTTATCATCATGAATCCCACAATATATTGTTTATACATATATAATGCAACCTAAGTAGTTATACAGTCAAAAATATTTCAAATAATAACCCGATCATAAAAAAAATTAACCACGCGCATACATATATAATGCAACATAAGCAGTAATACATTCAAAAATATTTCAAATAATAACACGATCATAAAAAAAGTAACCATGCGCAACGCGCGAGTCTGCGACTAGTTATCATAAAATTAAAATCATGTTTGTGGACCTTGAAGAGTTTATATAATAATATACAAATACTGGTAAATCACATTAAATAACTAGACCAATCTTACCTACGGAAGCTACAAAAACTACTCCCCCACTACACTACAATCCCTACTTCCCTTGTGACAAAAAATATTGCCAAAGGCAAACATCAAGAGTTAGAAGGTGGAGGAGGTGGAAAAGCACTCATATACTCTGAAAATTCCGCTCTCAAAGCAGCAACCTTAGCAATAAGCCCATCTAAAAGCTGTCCATGAGCTACTTGAGTTGTCATAAAAGTCTCCATCATAGCACGAAGAGAGAGAGAGGAGGAGGAATGGTGGGCTCATCGTCACCATCGACAGCAACAGCAGATGTAGGATCAACAGGACTCTCCTCAGCATGAACATCTGCAAGTAATGGCTGTACTCGTGGTCTTTTTGATGAACCAACACTCGGTCCAACATTCTTCTTTTGTGCACTCCGCTGCTTGAGAAAGCTGGCTCCTATAGGGGCTGTGATGTGGATCAAGTCTAGGGAAGGAAAGTTTTCTAAGTGTAAATATTTTAGAACCCTATAGATGAAAACCAGAAAGAATAGATTATGCTTCTTACACTTGCTCCTATGTGCCTCAGCAAGTGTTTGAATGAAAAGGGAAGGAAAACAAATAGAGGCATCAGTGATGAGGGCGTACAAAAAGAAACATCTCTCTATAGGAATAGTATGGACATGGGAGATGGGGAAGATGTTGTGACAAGCTATCCTGAACAAGATATAATTAAGTTCGGTTAACTCACTCGAGTTAATTCTTGGGTTAGATCCCCACGTCTCTGATCTTCCGCAAAGAAAAGTCATGACATCAGATATAGGAGGACACTCCAAACGATCCAAGTATGGATAAGTAGGTCTACAAACATGAGGTACATCAAGAGCCTTGGATACTACTGACTTAGTTATGACAAAACTAAGACCTCGAACCCAACTACCCAGATTATTATCTTTACGAATATGGAGATTGGAATAGAACTCTCTAATCAGGGCAACTGGAGGGGGTTGTATATCTTTACACAGAGACAACCAGTTCCTACACTGTAGATTCCTATGGACAGAAAGAGGTAATTCATCTAGATTGATTTGTCGTTCTGGCCAAATTTTCCTATGCTGAATTACATTTTCAAACCTTTGTTCTTTTGTAACTGTTTCAAACCTTATTTGATCAAACGCAATTGCAGGCTTAGATGAGGAGGCAGACACTCTTTTGGCCTTGGTTTTAATGGTTTTAGATTTCTTAGAAGCCATAACTACGATCTACAGAGACGGAACTAAAGCACAACAAAAAACCAGTATTCAGAATTGCGTTAGAGACACATAAACACACTGTACATATGCATGAAGAATAGACTAAATGATGCATGGATACAATTGGGGCATGAATGAATGCATTGATATGATCAATTTTTTGGAAATATATGAACATTGATCCATGCAATTATTTCATTTGAAAAACATGCGAACCCACACTGCACATTGTGTAACGGGTGTAATTTCAAGCCATTATACCCAATTCAACAAAACATGCGAACCCACCATGACTACCAATCCATCAAACTTTACATGGTCGTCAATTTGAAGCAATTATACCCAATTCAACAAAATCCCAATCTGAGCTATTAGAACAAGAATGGCAAACGAACCAACATGCATACCTAGATGTGAAAAATATCTACCATAAAGAAAATTGAACGTGTCACCAACATGCATTCACAACAACCCATGAACCAGTTCAGATCAAAACATTGCTTTTATTCATCAAAATCCCCAAATTCCCAATATGATGACATGAACCCTAATTTCCCATTTTTCACAAATCATGAGTTCTTTGCAATTAAAGGGCAGAAAACGTGTGTACAATATCCATAGGAAAAAACCCATTACATATTTCACGTCAAAACACCCACACCCATGAAAATCCCCAAATTTCATATGAACACATGAACCCTAAATTCATGTGTTCCTTTACAAATCAACTATGCTTCTGTAATTAAAGGGTTCAAATCGTATCAACAACATGCATATGTAAAAACCCATGAACCATTTGTGATCACAACACCCAAAATCATGAAAATCCCCAAACTTGCATAGTTCGAAATTTAAGCTTTTAGAGGGAGATTGCATTTTCAGTTACGGACTGATCTCATACCAATCGAAGAGCAATCGTTTCTTACAAAAAACTCTAGTTGGACTCATGCATGTTCCTCGATGGGTCGAACTAGCTTCGACTGATCCATATTATTACTAAACCAAATAACACTATTACTAAACCAAATAACTCGGTTATGCTAAAATCGAGTATTACAGAACTCGCTATTTTAAAAAGTGAGTTTTTTAAACATTTTGACCAATCATTGATCAATCGGTTAGCAATCATTTCTTACAGAAAACTCTAGCTGGACTCATGCATGTTCCCGATTGGTCGAACTAGCTTCGACTGATCCATTTTATTACTAAACCAAAAATAACACTGTTACTAAACCAAATAACTCAGTTTTGCTAAAATCAAGTATTACAGTACTCGCTATTTTAAAAAGCGAGTTTATTAAACATTTTGACCGATCATTAATCAATCGGTTAGCAATCGTTTCTTACAGAAAACTCTAGCTGGATTCATGCATGTTCATCGATGGGTCGAACTAGCTTCGACTGATCCATATTATTACTAAACCAAATAACACTGTTACTAAACCAAATAACTCGGTTTTGCTAAAATCGAGTATTACAGAACTCGCTATTTTAAAAAGCAAGTTTTTTAAATATTTTGACCAATCATTGATCAATCGGTTAGCAATCGTTTCTTATAGAAAACTCTAGCTGGACTCATGCATGTTCCCGATGGGTCGAACTAGCTTCGACTGATCCATTTTATTACTAAACCAAAAATAACACTGTTACTAAACCAAGTAACTCAGTTTTGCTAAAATCAAGTATTACAGTCCTCACTATTTTAAAAAGCGAGTTTATTAAACATTTTGACCGATCATTAATCAATCGGTTAGCAATCGTTTCTTATAGAAAACTCTAGTTGGACTCATGCATGTTCATTGATGGGTCGAACTAGCTTCGACTGATCCATATTATTACTAAACCAAATAACACTGTTACTAAACCAAATAACTCGGTTTTGCTAAAATCGAGTATTACAGAACTCGCTATTTTAAAAAGCAAGTTTTTTAAATATTTTGACCAATCATTGATCAATCGGTTAGCAATCGTTTCTTATAGAAAACTCTAGCTGGACTCATGCATGTTCCCGATGGGTCGAACTAGCTTCGACTGATCCATTTTATTACTAAACCAAAAATAACACTGTTACTAAACCAAGTAACTCAGTTTTGCTAAAATCAAGTATTACAGTCCTCACTATTTTAAAAAGCGAGTTTATTAAACATTTTGACCGATCATTAATCAATCGGTTAGCAATCGTTTCTTATAGAAAACTCTAGTTGGACTCATGCATGTTCATTGATGGGTCGAACTAGCTTCGACTGATCCATATTATTACTAAACCAAATAACACTGTTACTAAACCAAATAACTCGGTTTTGCTAAAATAGATGGGTCGAACTAGCTTCGACTGATCCATATTATTACTAAACCAAATAACACTGTTACTAAACCAAATAACTCGGTTTTGCTAAAATCGAGTATTACAGAACTCGCTATTTTAAAAAGCAAGTTTTTTAAATATTTTGACCAATCATTGATCAATCGGTTAGCAATCGTTTCTTATAGAAAACTCTAGCTGGACTCATGCATGTTCCCGATGGGTCGAACTAGCTTCGACTGATCCATTTTATTACTAAACCAAAAATAACACTGTTACTAAACCAAGTAACTCAGTTTTGCTAAAATCAAGTATTACAGTCCTCACTATTTTAAAAAGCGAGTTTATTAAACATTTTGACCGATCATTAATCAATCGGTTAGCAATCGTTTCTTATAGAAAACTCTAGTTGGACTCATGCATGTTCATTGATGGGTCGAACTAGCTTCGACTGATCCATATTATTACTAAACCAAATAACACTGTTACTAAACCAAATAACTCGGTTTTGCTAAAATTGAGTATTATAGTACTGGCTATTTAAAAAAGCGAGTTTATTAAACATTTTGACCGATCATTGATCAATCGGTTAGCAATCGTTTCTTACAGAAAACTCTAGCTGGACTCATGCATGTTCCCGATGGGTCGAACTAGCTTCGACTGATCCATTTTATTACTAAACCAAAAATAACACTGTTTCTAAACCAAGTAACTCAGTTTTGCTAAAATCAAGTATTACAGTACTTGCTATTTTAAAAAGCGAGTTTATTAAACATTTTGACCGATCATTAATCAATCGGTTAGCAATCGTTTCTTACAGAAAACTCTAGCTGGACTCATGCATGTTCATCGATGGGTCGAACTAGCTTCGACTAATCCATATTATTACTAAACCAAATAACACTGTTACTAAACCAAATAACTCGGTTTTGCTAAAATCGAGTATTATAGTACTCGCTATTTAAAAAAGTGAGTTTATTAAACATTTTGACCGATCATTAATCAATCGGTTAGCAATCGTTTCTTACAGAAAACTCTAGCTGGACTCATGCATGTTCCTCGATGGGTTGCACTAGCTTTGACTGATCCATTTTATTACTAAACCAAATAACACTGTTACTAAACCAAGTAACTCGGTTTTTCTAAAATCGAGTATTACAGTACTCGCTATTTTAAAAAGTGAGTTTTTAAACATTTGACCGTCATTGATCAATCGGTTAGCAATCGTTTCTTACAGAAAACTCTAGCTGGACTCATGCATGTTCCTCAATGGGTCGAACTAGAATTGACTAATCCAATTAATAACTACTCGGCTTCTGAGGTATCGATTTACATAAATATAACTCGCTTCCAGTAAGACCGAGTACTGTCTGCTCGTCATGATCGTGATTTCTAGTAAATACTACATACTACCTGTTTTTTATGATATCAAGTTACTTAACGTAAAATCGAGTTTTTGTAGCAGCCTCTCTGCGCATGTTTTGTTGGCATCTCCAGCTCAGTTACAACAGCTATGAAAGTTTATTACAAATTTTATGATGCACTTGTGCATCTGTGCATTGCATAGACCTAGTAAGTTTGGGATTGCCCCTGCTATAAACAATTTAGCTATGACAATTGTAGAAGCTACAAATCATACTAATAAAACATAAGGTACTGCTTCCCATAAAAAAAAGAAAAAAAGAAAAAAACAAAACAGAAGGCACTGCTTGTATATGCTATAATGTACATGTAACTAAATTGTTCGCTTGACCAGCTTAGTGAAACCCCATTACTTAACATTAATGCCATTAACAAAGTGCATGACCACATAAGTACATAACAAAAGTACAACACTTAGTATCAACTTCCAAGCAAAAAATGACCAATCTAACACCGTCTTCTCATCATGAAACCCGAGTATACCCAAAGATCATGTGCTTCCTTGGGCGGTAGGGATCATCCTGGCTGCGCAACGTACGTCCGTTATCACCCATCCACCTTGGCTCCCGTACCTGATGTAAATAGTTCAAATATGTTATGTACACTAGACCTATATAACTTATTAGTAAGCAACATAGCCACAACAACGGTCAGAACCATGACTTTCGACAAATAATGTGACAAAACTATTGAACAACATCATTTCGCGATTCTCTAGCATCATATTTAAATACCAATTGGACTCATTTGCCTATCCATGCATGAACACCAACGTTTGTTTCATAACTAGTCCAAATACTTACTATTGCAATAGAGAACAATTTACTACTACTAAGTTGTTAACAGTATGTAACGAGGTATATGACAAAAGTTAAAAAAAAAAAAAAAAAAAAAAAAAAAACAAAACATAAGGCACTGCTTGTATATGCTATAATTTACATGTAACTAAATTGTTCGCTTGACCAGCTTAGTGAAACCCCATTACTTAACATTAATGCCATTAACAAAGTGCATGACCACATAAGTACATAACAGAAGTACAGCACTTAGTATCAACTTCCAAGCAAAAAATGACCAATCTAACACCGTCTTCTCATCATGAAACCTGAGTATACCCAAAGATCATGTGCTTCCTTGGGCGGTAGGGATCATCCTGGCTGCGCAACGTACGTCCGTTATCACCCATCCACCTTGGCTCCCGTACCTGCTGTAAATAGTTCAAATATGTTATGTACACTAGACCTATATAACTTATTAATAAGCAACATAGCCACAACAACGGTCAGAACCATGACTTCCGACAAATAATGTGACAAAACTATTGAACAACATCATTTCGCGATTCTCTAGCATCATATTTAAATACCAATTGGACTCATTTGCCTATCCATGCATGAACACCAACGTTTGTTTCATAACTAGTCCAAATACTTACTATTGCAATAGAGAACAATTTACTACTACTAAGTTGTTAACAGTATGTAACGAGGTATATGACAAAAGTTGTTAAGAAATGGAAGCTTTACCTATGATGCAGCTCCACCACTTGTTGACTCTGCATTTCGAGTAGGACATGTTCTACGGTTGTGCCCCTCTTGGTGACACAACCCACATCTTGATTTTGGTCCATTCTCAATCCATAAGGAGCCCGACAACTCCCTATCATTATCATCCTCGTCCATCTCATTGCAGATACGTGTGGACTTTGGCCGACCTTTGTTCCGGATCAATCGTGGGTTGGGCATCACTACTCTAGTTTCTTCCAGATCCGGCCATGCTAATCTGTCTTTCAATGGTTGGAATACCGATTCGTAGGTGTGGTACCTATGAGTCACGCTATAGCAAGGATCAATAAACTGCTGTGCATCGTGCTTATACTTAGCACAAATTGCTATTACGTGTGAACACGGGATCTTGAGCGCTTCCCATTTCCCGCATGTGCATGTCATACTCCGAAGATCAACCCTATGCGTGTATTGTCCACCCCCATCAGTTAGAGGATTACCTGGTGTGTCAACCTGATATAGCTGCACTTGTGCGGACATCCGTGTCACCATATGGTCCTTTGCCTTCGCTTGATTTTTTTCGAACTTGTCCATGGCATACTTGCACCATTCTTGACCCGCTTCCAACTAATCTAGAGTGAGATTACGACAAGCGTCAAAGTACGAGTTCACTTTGAAAAAGGTGAACCTCACCATTACTGTTATTGGCAAGCTGCGTGCACCTTTCAGTACTCCATTAAAGCACTCTGATAGGTTGGTTGTCATTGCTCCGTATCGACGCCCTCCATCGTGTGCAAGTGTCCACTTTTGTTTGTTTTCAGCATCAAGGTACCTGTGTGCAGCTGGCTTGACATTGCGAATTAATTCAAGTGTGGCTTCAAACTTTCTAACTTGATTTACACTTGCTGCCCTCCATACCAAGTTATTCAACTCCGAAATTTTCCATTTTGTGTTGACATTGCTGACTACATGGCGGAGGCAGTACTGGTGATGGACCTTGGGAGACTGCAACCAAGTCATACTTGTGTCATCAAAGTAGGCTTTTATCCCCGAATGTCAGTCAGAGATGATGCAAAGATTGGACCGGTCCATAATATTGGTCAACCATGCCAAGAACCATCCCCATGTCTCCTTGCTTTCACTTTCAACAATGGCAAACGCGAGCGGATAAGCCTCGTTGTTAGCATCCGTTGCCATTGCTATCAACAACTTCCCCTTGTACTTGCGATAGAGGTGCATTGCATCGATGCTTATCACCGGCCTGCAATGCTTGAACCCTTCAATACACGGACCAAAAGCCCAAAAGGCACAGTTAAACGTGCAAGTTCCTAGCACGGTACGGTTGTCGCACTTTAACTATGCCAGTGTGGTTGGATCTGCATCTTTTAACGCCACCAGAAACCAAGGCAATTCTGCATATGACTCATCGAAATCCCCGTAGATGGCCGCAACTGCCTTATGTTTTACATCCCAAACCTTATAGTGAGATGCCCAATGGTCGTGCTTCGCATGCAAAAGACTACGCAGGGTTGCTATTGTTCTTGAAATGTCTTCCCATACGTATGACTTGAGTGTGATGGCAATGAACTTCGAATCCATAATCCTTCCATCATGATCCACCTGGAGTGACGAGCAAGTGTGGGGACCCTTACATGTTGTGATCTCCCACAACTTGTGCCTTTTGCTGTTGATAGCTCGAACTAACCACAGACATGCATCTTATACACATGTTGCAACCAGTCTCTCGAGGTCTGACTTCATGTACTTAAATTTCTTATTAAGCCCCATAGAGAACATGGTTAACGCATGCTGAACCGCAGCTTTATTCAAGAATAGCATCCCCTTGCTCGGTTCATCCCCCGACCGCCAACTCATCAAACCTGTTTCCAGGGAAGGTGATGGGTCATGAATGTTATCCCATGTGTTTGACGTGAACCAGTCAGGGTTAGGGTTTGGATTGGGGCAAGCATCCACATTGTTTTCAACTTCTACTTCATCTAAAAATTCTGGATTCTCCTCCGGTCCATCATTATCAATGAACTCCTCATACATGTCTCGAGTGTCATCCATTTCAATTGCGTTGCCGAAGTTGGTTTGGATATCTTCATTTCTGTGAGTATACACTTCGGCGTCTTCAATATTGTCCATAGTAACCGCATTGTATGGTCCAACATTGTAGGGCAAAGACGTCAATGCTGTAACACTTGGGTACACGATGGTTACAGGAATTAATTCTTGCTGTCCAGCTCTGCTGACATACTGCGAACCCCCGTCAACATTAAACCCAACAGTGTCAACAGTGACATATAAGTCATAACCTATGAATTGCGGTGTCCGCTTTATCACTCCCCACATTATGTCCACATCATTGTCGCATTGTAACGGAATTGAATTGTAGAAAACTTGGGTACCCACCAGTTGCTGAGAAGCTCGAAATACAATGGAGATGTCGTGGGAATCCTTGTCTAACGCTAGAGTTGACATTATCTTCCGTTTCAATTTTCTCATGTGTATCCCACGTTTCACTTCAATAAGCACCTGCCTTTGGTTCAGACCTCAGTATGATAGCCCGTGCAAATCATTAATATATGCCTCCCCGTCGTAGTAAACGTAGAAGTAATGCGGACTCATAACGGACCTGAACCACAAATAGTAATAATAGTTGTATCATAGAATGTGAAATATTGTGAAACCATAGGCTAACTATATATGCCCTATGCTTAGGTGTGCATGCAGCTAAACAAACCAAAGCAAATGGTGATGTCTCCTTCCCCTCTTTTTTGTCATAAATTTTAGGCAAGTTATAAAAATTTACATGCTAAAAAATACTATTGAATAATTGTATCATCTAGTCCATCAGACACCTAAATTCGAAAACGAACATGTTCGCACAATCAAGTATTGAGTTTCATGTAGACCCTTGTTAAACAAATAAGAATTCTGAAAGCATTGCAAATAAGGGAAATAATTCCTACCATGCAACATGTACCACATTATTATGTTCATATACCCCTCACTAAAGACCCACAACATTCAAAGAATTTGTGTTATTAGTTAAATATACCACATAATTATTCACAATGACCCCCCACTGAAGACCCAATTCAGTCAAAGAATATCATATTACCATAAAGTGGACTTTTGCATTGTTCTGATACGAGTCATTGAAGATAGTTCTTTCAAAGAATTTGTGACCCCAGGAGTTTCTACTACATTATTACATTTACATACCCTCCATTGAAGACTCACAGCATTCAAAGCATAAGAGTGTTATCTGCCTAGGATGACATTATTATGTACAAAATGGGACATTGAAGACCCACAACGTGCAAGAATTTGTGTTATCAGTTAAATGTACCACATATTTATTCACAAAGACCCCCCACTGAAGACCCAATTCAGTCAAAGAATATCCTATTTGTGTTGTTATAAATTGTTATTAGTGGTTTACCTATCAGGTGAGATGTTGGCAAAATGGAGAAGATGTAGATAACAAAGAATGCACATTCTGTAACTGGTCAATTGGACATTGAACTGGCAATATGGTTTGACACAGTGGTAGAACGCTCAGACCGGTTTGTAGCTCAACTCGTGCATGAACTCTAGCCAATGGTCCCAAAAGGTCATGGAGTGCTTGAATACACTGCCCAGTACTCGATTTTAGGAAAATCGAGTACAATAACTCGGTTATACAAAGATCGAGTATTAGTAAAAGCACGTACGGATGGCAGTACAGTTTAATATTACTTGGCCCTGTGGAAATTGAGTAATATTTGCTTCACCTAATTTTAGTTGGGCAACAGTTATAAGTACTCGATTTTGTGAAAGGCGAGTTTCTCTATGTACTTGATACTGTGATAACCGAGTATTGTACCTTTATATGTTAAGACAGCTTCTTGTCTACATTCTGGTTAGGGGTATGAGCAGAAGAAAACAGTCAGAAATGGAGAAGAGAAGCCTATTTCGCTTATAAAGGTAACATTTAAAAACCATGTTTGATAGTTGTGATTAAACAATTTACCATTGTACAATTATAGACTATGCAACTATTTGTCAGATCTTCGAGCAAGCAACGTCAAGGCTGCTGTAATCCACCGGTACCTGCTGGTAAAACGACATGGTACATGTTTATCTAATAGCTCAGATTCGATACTTGGTAAGTTCTAACCCCAGCAACACCCTATGCAATTTTCACATACAATGCTGTTGTATGTTCCTCTTTTAGGGTGGCAGATATTATGTTGTTTTCATTGGTCGTGCTCCTGGCATATATGACAATTGGGTAGAAGCAAGTAGACAAGTTCATAAATTCGCAAACGCCGAACACAGGTCATACAAAGATCGACAGGAAGCAGAATGTGCATACATGGAGTTCTTGCAACGTAATGGTAGGAACGTGCAGTATGGTGCTTCCCCATCCTGGACATCTCCTACCATGTCGACACCAAGCCCAGGGATGACGTCTCAAAGCAAAGGAACCAGCTTTTGCGATGGAGATGTGAGGAACAGATTGTTGAGGTATTAGTTAGACATTGCCATTAAGAAGCGTGACCACGCAAGGAGAATTGCAACATTGAGTACTAACATGCTCAGTGAAGTGGTAGGCCATGTTATGGGGGATGATGAAGTTCATGATTCGACACGACAAGAAAGCGCAAAATGATGGCGAAACTATGCCCCCTATGCCTCAAGTTGCACTACAGATGAAGTTTTCCATGTTGTTGAATAGAATTTTCGTTTCCCTTTTGAACTTGAATTTGGAATCTGTCTTGGCCTTTTGAAATATGTAATTGCTTGTTTTGTTGTCTGCTTTTGGCTAGGTTGCTTTCGTAATTGTACTTGGTTTTGGGCAATATGATCCAGCCACTTGCAACAATACATATATGTTGTTATGTTGTTCCAACTAAAGCAATCGTGTGTACTTGTAGTCTTCCAAAAACACACATCTACAAGTGCTTAAACGTTCATCTTGGGTAGTTGTAATTTTTCATATAATTTTACATTTAAATATGAAGTACTATTTTGGGTTATAGATTTGTTTTTGAAAAAACAAAAATTAAATTTAGACATTTATAAACAATGAAATTATGATTCATGAATTAAAAAATACGAGTTCAAAAAAATGGGTTAACTATGCACATCTATACCTCAATTTTGATGCCCAAAATATCCTGAAATTTATCATTTTGTAAAGCTTAAATAGTAGGGTTAACTCACGTATTCTAACACATGTTTCTAATATTATATTCTTAAAAAAACAAAGCTACAATAGAAAAAATAGAGGAAAAAAAATACACCTAATGAAATACCCTTAATTTAATAAACGTATCTTTATCTCTAAATCAAAAGAAATGGTTTAAGGAGCTTACATTGGAATACCCTACCGTTTTCTTTGATTACTTTCTTTCTTTCGTTTTAGAATTCTTTTAATTTTTTATGTTGCATTATATGCTAGATTTCGTATTTTTTTATAATATTCCCTTTTTTATTTTTTATTTTTTGTCATTTGACAGTGCAAGTTAGGATATAGATAATTCTGAGTATATTGTAGTAACCATTAAATTTGATTATGCAAACATTTTACTATGGAGATAGTGAAATGTTGTTGTAAAACATTTGGAAGGGTTAATAAAAGATGCCGATTCATAATCTTCTTTGTCATACACTATGATATATATATATATATATATATGGTTTATGGATGAAAATTAGAAAACATTTGTATTATTCAGACATTGTTTACTTTATGAGATCCTTATATATTGTGGTCATGACATTGACAAAAATATAAGTTTCAAATGTGACTGAAAATAACCTATGAACAACCTGTTTAATTATGACCCGAACAACTTGTTGAATTAAACATTAAACTTAACTTGAATAACCTGTTTATCAACTCCCGTATATATAAATTCATAAGTCAACCATAAACCAAGCAATAAAATTTCGACACTTAACAAATCTATTGCTAATTATTTCATTCAACCATAAAGAGTCAACTTAGTAGTCCAAAAGGTTCCACCCTCCATACTATAAAATTCAATAATATGTCAAAGTTCCATAATTTATAGCCCAAAGATTATTACACGGCATCCAATTTCCATATCAAAAACTAAAAGACATTACAAATGAAGAGAATAAAAAACCAAAGTGAATACATGACATATCAAAATATCCTTGATGGCAAAATCCAATTCCAACCAGCCAAGTGCCATATAAAAAAGTTTTGGGCAATGGATTAAGAGACTGGATTAGAAGAGATTGAGGGTTCCATTGAAGACCCGGCGCCTTCCTTGTGCTCATACTCAGTTGTCTCCTTGCTCGTTTTCTCTTCAGTGAGCTCTTCCAACTGTGATTGTGCAAGTTCTACATCAAATAAATTGTATCTCACCTCATGAAAAACGTGCCTATGCATTATAAATAAGAAATTTAAAAACCGTCGGTCGAGTTATGCAATTGAAGCAATTCTATTTTTAAATAAATAAGTCATTTGCATAGTAGTAAGAACAAAAATTATAGAAAAAAAAATTGTAGTGTTTAATGTCTATCTTGACTGCCAACAAAATCTATAAACTATTATATTTTTCGATGCATGAATATAACTTGTATTACATTGGTCAACCATACCATCATGCATCATTCAACTCAATTTATTCCATTTATACTACATCAAATAAATATTGTGCATATTCTATATGTTCTATGTTGATAACTCAAATCCTTTGTCCATAGAGCAGCTTTTCTGCCCTTTAAAACTATCTACACCTTTTGAAGGATTAATATATAAAATAAATATTGACATTTTATGGGAAATCCAAAACCTTTTTGGCATATATGTTATTTTCTTTTTTTAAAAATCATCATAAAACTTAGAACTCATGCAGTCAACATATAAATCAAAAAGACAGTACCTATATCTGGCATTGTAGAATGAGGAATGCTCAATGGCACATCAAATTTTCATGGACAAGCCCAGTCCAAATGGTGCTTCAAATTTTCAGTAACATTTGCTCCGGCAGCAATAAATTCCTTTTCACACTTCTTGCATTTGCATGTAGGCTTTCCTTCATCTTTTGTCAAAAGAATCTGAAAGTAACTCCAAACAGTTGAAGTCCTCGTCCTCCTTTTGTAGACTTTGAGCTCAGTCTTAGCCTTCTTTGGCGGAGGAAGTTTAGCCACTTCATCAAGCTTCAAGCCGTCAATGTCTTTTCCTTCACACTTACTATCAGTAGGAATCTTCTCATCACTTTCCATCTAGACCAATTTAAAGAAAAATTATTGATAAGGAATTTAGTAAATCTACAAACAGTTGGGAAATACTAATGAATTTAAAATCAACAAAACAAACAAACAAACAAGTCCATTAGTACTAAACAGCCAACATTACAGTGATTATGGATCTTCAATTATTTTATGGTAAGGCATGTAAAAAACTGGAAAAACTTGAGAAGGTATGATAGATTATTTTAAAATCAGCAACAAATAAACATATCTAATTATATTTTTTATATCAAGATCTCCTATTAGTACTAAAAATCACTAGTATAGTGAAAAACACAAAACAAATGGACTTCTGCACAGTGGAGTTGTATGCACAGTGTTAATTTTCCACACTAAAGATTGGAAAAAACTAGGGCAGAGAGTGCAGCAAGTGAGGGCTCTTTGAAACTGCCACAAGCTCTACTCTATATACAAAGAAGGGAAAAACAAACGTAAAGAATTCTCTGTAGTTAATCAATGTAAAAATGTAACCATGCTCTCATTTTATTTTACCCATTTATTTTATACAACTAATAAGACATCTTATCCCAAAAGAGTATCTCACCTCACCATAAAGTACATTTAAATTTTTAACTCTACTATAAATAAGACTCCATTACCAAAGTTCTAACTAGTTTGTTAGTTAAATTACTACTTTAATTAACATAATGCTACTAAAGAACTAATTATATGAAATTTCAGTAGTTATCCTAAAGTACCTTATCCCATGTTTTTTAATACTATATTTATTCAATTATGATGACTTGATGAATTCTATTTATATTTTTATATAGATCACAGTGTTATGTTCATACGCTACACAATTTAATACAACTTATAAGTCAATCAACAAATTATATTAGTAATAGCTACAAAGTTATATTATCTTGATCATTAGCGTGCCACTTGAAAATTAAAACGTTAATAGACTTTCACGTATATATTACACTAATCATCTTAATAATTAAAAAGTCACATGGCAAAAGTATATTAGTTTACAACGTATAACCATGGTTTTAAAAACCGATACGGTGAAAGAACCGGAAAAGAGACTGATTACTGGTTTTCTGGTCGAACCGGAGTCCGACCGATGGTCCAACCGGTGACGTCATAAATAATTTAATTAATAATTATAAAATTAAATAAATAATTTTATAACTAGTCATTTTAACTAAAAAATTAAACAATAGTAAAACATTAAACTCTAACTTACCAACTTTTAGACACCGTTGAACACAATTCAACCAAAACAAAAACAAAAAAAACATATACAAGCACCACAAACCCACTATAAAATATTTTAGTTATTTTTTAACTTTCAAATAACAAAAATAAGTGCACCAATGACTAACAATATCATTGCCCACTTGATATTTTTTTCCTCCACACATTCACACGTATATCCCACCTACCACACAATTTGAAATCACATCCACACGTTTTCCTTTTCCCATCTCAGATCTCACTTTTTGCTCTCTCAAAAAAAACAAAGATCTCACTTTTTGCTTTTCTGCCTTTTGACTTTTCAATTTTCATATCTCTTTCTTCAATTCTCTGAGTTCTCTCTCTCTTCTCTCTCGTGAATATGGCCATTTCTTCAGTCTGATCATGGTCATTCTCGGACTGCTACTGAGAATGGGCCTAGTTTGCTGTCATAATGAGACAACAATCACTTCGTGATCTAATCCAGTCAAGACGTGCTCCATTTTTTAGCCTTGATTTTGTTTGTAAACAAAATCCCAGTGGCCAGATCGTTGATTCGGCCTTGCAGAGATTTTTTTTTCAGCTCATGATATTGCCCAGTGTGCTACTCTATTCGTTGAATCCTGAATAGCAAATAGACTCACTTCATTAGAACCAGATCCCACATTTGTGCTCCAAATTCCCTGATATGAAAAATCTTGTACATTGCTCTAATTCTTTTTTACTCCCCTTCAATCTGTCAAAGAAATTATGTAACAAATTAGAGAACAGATCGCGTGAGATGAGATTTGAGAGAGTTGAGATTTGAGAGCTTGAGTGAGTGAGGAAGTGAGGCTGAGGCGGTGAGGCTGAGAGGCGTGAGTGAGATGAAAGAGTCTGAGGGTGAGGGTGAGGGTGAGGGGTGAGGAGTTTAGGCTTAGGGTTTGTTTTTAGGAAACCAAAAAGTCCAAAACGACATAGTTTTGTCGGAAGAAGCCAAAAACCTCCAACCGGGCATTAACCGGTTCGACCTCCGGTTTTTCCGATTCTCAGGTTAAACCGGCCGATTTTTACTGTTTTTCGGTTTTTAAATGATTTTCGGTTTTTTAACATAACCGGACCGGATTGAGACCGTTTCCCAGTCCGACCGGCTGGTCTGGTCCGGTTTTTAAAACTATGCGTATAACGCATATGTTAATTACTTGACAGTGACACAACATAATATATAAGATTAACTTTTATTATATTAAATTCAACATATGATAGAATATCAAAATACTTTAAAATAAATTATAAAATTTATTTTTTCTTCAAATTATTTGTAATAGCATTTTAGTTGATGTTTGATTATAAAATTAGTAACCGTGTAGGTGATATGATAATTTATTTCAATTTTTACAAGTGACAAAAATTCCCCTTTCAGAAAAAAGTGACAAAAATTCCATCTAATAAAATGTGATGTAATAAAACTTCCATCTTTTATCTCAAACACAAAAACAAAAATAAAAGTCTACCAAAAAAAAAAAAAAAAAACAATCAACATCATAGCGATTAACAACATAAACGAACGGATCTACAATTATTTTGTTTTGAGATGACAGCTACAAAGAAACTTGAAAAGAAATCATAGGGATTTTCTAAAATCAAAATCAAAAATCAAAATTTTTTTTTTTAAGGGATTCTCTAAAATCAAAATAAAAAATAAACAAACAAGTCTACTATTAGTACTAAACAATCGACATGATAATGATTAACACAGTAAACTAAATCTACAATTTTTTGAAAAAAGTTCATTAGTAAGTAAACAAAACAAAAAATATATAAACAAATATACCTTGGTAGTGGATTCGGTGGTTGAAAGCTGAATACAAAGAACAGAGGGCAGCCACGGTTTTTAGGGGAAGCTAAATTACGGGGGTCGGCTAGGGATTTGAGGGGAAGACGGAGTAGAAGGTTGAGAGACATGTTTAGTGAAATATTTTTTATTTTATAGTGTAGAGTGTAATGTAGATGAAGGTTGGGGTTTTGAGGAGGAGATGAAGAGTCACAAACAGAGTAAAGGCTGACGACGAAAACAAAGAGGCGCAGAGATTCAGAATTGAGAGAGGTGAGAGGTTCATAAGTCTGAGGGGAAGACCAATTGAGGTATAAATGATTGGTTGTATACTCGGTTACAGATATGTCAAGTTTACAGGGAATTCTAGCTGGTAATGGGAAAGCACAATACTCGATGATTATAAAACCGAGTACTAAGTACTCGCAATCTTAAAAACCGAGTTTAACATACATGACCGATCAAGGCCAATCGCACATCAATCGATCTTTACAGGGAAGTCTACCTAGACTCATTTAACATTCCTGACCGATCAAGGCCAATCGCATATCAATCGATGTTTACAAGGAAGTCTAGCTGGACTCATTTAACATTTCTGACCAATCAAGGCCAATCGCGTATCAATCGATTTTTATAGGGAAGTCTAGTTGGACTTATTTAACATTTCTGACCGATCAAGGCCAATCGCCTAGCAATCGATCTGTACAGGGAAGTCTAGCTGGACTCATGCATGTTTTGCGATGGGTTGAAGCCACTTCGACTGATCCCACTACAGACTCAATACTCGACTACAGTGCTGGCGAGTTGTATGTAACAAACTACTCGCTATCTCTAAAGCCGAGTTTTTCAAAACTTGACTTAACACATGCATTATATTCGATGGGTCGACTTCTTTAGTATCTCCTTTTATAATTATTCAAATTAAACAAGTTCAAATAATTTATTCACACCAATTTACCATATATACTCGTGTTGGTGGCAAGTTGCAAAGAAAAAACTGTTTGCAGTATTTCACCAATCTTAAATAGACTCATACAATATCGTACTACTAATTTTATTTATTTAAGATGCAATTTAGTTGGGTGTTTCTAAAAACAAAAAAGAGATATTCACCTGCATAGTTACTTGGTCAATATGAAAGCCTAATATGAAATAAGGATTATATATATATATATATATATATATAAGTTTTTAAGCAACCTAGGTTGTAGGTGTTTTTATGCAACCCACTATGTGGCTATTAAAAGAACCAACCTCATGTATTATTCGACACTATCACGCCATGTAGCAGAGTATAAAAATTCCTATTATCCAAATTGCATTACGTGCCTCACTTATATATATATATATATATTGCAGTGAAGAACAAATACACTAAATTTAAAAATCCGAAATTTAAATTTCCATCCACAAAAGTATATTGCATTCATCAGTTTTATTTCTAGAACACTATATTGCATTCATCCTGACGTCTCTGCTATAGCTAAATTTGCACTAGAGTATTTTTCTTAGAAAAGAGAGCCACATAAAAGGAATGGACATCAACAAATCTATCGGTAAAATTAAACTTCTTGAATTCAAAATTCCATCCATCATCACTATATTGCATTTCTCTAACGCTGCCTTTGTTCAAATATGCAAATACATAGATACGGGTAATATATAGAATTGAATTTTCCATTTGACATGAAAATATCCACCCTTTGCAATTACAATTGGTACCTAACACGAAGCTTACTCAAACATGCATATAGGACCTAAGATGCGTAAGTAGCTTCATTAGTTACAAAATATGTTTCAAAAGATTCAATAAGATGAAATCAGCTGTCCAAAAAATCTGTCAAATTTTTCGATGCTATGCTCTCCAAAAATCTGTCAAACTCTTCTATGTCCAAAAAATCTTGTCAAAGTTGTGTCCACTAACTGTTACATCAACAACAAGACATTGTCCAACTACCATGCAAAAAACGACATCAACCAAAATGGTGGTTTTCAAAGTTTATCAATATTAAGATCTACTAAAGCCTGCAAAATATGCTACCAAATATGAATCAGTAAATGAAAAAGGAAAAACAAAATAATAATAATAAAAAAAAAGAACTAAAGGAAAATATAAGTTATAGAAAATATTCATAACGGAAAAATTCATAACGTCTACACACACCTAACTCAAGCCATATATCCCAATGTGATCTTGTCCAACCAAAAATCCACAATCAAAAGATTCCTAGACTATTTCCTTGGGTATGGAGGAATTCCCTATCCATTCAGTCTATTGGGTATGGGGCCATAGCTGTTGGCCAATCATGGTATTTTATTAATAAGTTTTATTTACTTTATGGGTGTTCATCCATATTCATGTGGTCCTGCCAATATGAGGGTTTACTATTCAGGCAGATGGTAAGCGGATTCAGTTTATGTTTCACTTCCCTATTATAACCCTGGTCATTATTAAATCCTAAAACAAGGAAGTTCTTAATGCTCTGACTCAAGAAGAAGTTCTGTACACAAAATGGTTTACCTACATGCATCTCGTCCTCACTCAACATTCTTGTCCCCTAAAGTCATTAAAATGAGGTTCCCCTCATGAATATAAAACCACAAAGAAGACCATCAAAATTTGACCCAGCAATGCCTTTTTCTTTGTACCAAGACTAGAAGGGTTTTTTAACTAATGTAGAACAAATGCCTTTTCTATTTTTCACTGACCAATCAACAAAAAGAAATGTCTTCTCCTTGTACCAAGTATGCTGGTCCTGCAACATATGTATGGTCTGAAATTTAACAAGTTCCTGAGTCTAACATGCTATGTCCAAGCTGAAACATAACACTTGTGTCGTGTCTGTGTCCAAATTTCATAGATCTAGTTTGATGTGTAGGGCCGATTTTAATCTATATCTATATAATACTAAAAGCTGAAGCGTAGCATTTAATGTTGCTTCACTCCTGTTAAGCCAAATCAGCCGCCATGTCATTACCCTTCTATTTCCTAAATTTCTCCTATAATTTCAAAATATTTTTTTTCTAAACTTTTCCCTTAATTTTAAAATACTATAAAAAAGAAAATAATTTCTAGCACTATCTCAACCATAAAGCCCAATTTATAGCTTTAATTATATGTAACTTATGTTAGTGTTGTCCACCATTAAGCCCAAACCTACATGTATCTTACGTTCAACCCAAGTCGAATAGTATTTACTCTTTAACGCCAACGTCTTTTGGTCTCCCCTCCTTTTGCTCTACCTGTCTTCACAGTTTCAAAATTTCAGACCTTTAGCTTTCTAACGCCAACCTTTATCTCTTCCAAAGACAGTTTCAAAACTTCTGACTTTCATCTTTCTATCGCCAACTTCTTTCTCCTTCAAATACACTTTCAAAAATTCAGACTTTCAGCTTTCTAATGCCAACCTCTCTCTCTCTTCCCTCCTTCATCTCTTCTTCAGGTATCTCCAAATCTCAATTGTAAATAAAATGAAATGGATATTGTTAAATAATTTTCAGTTGAGGATGCGTTGATGGGTCTCCATGGTTATTGAAAATTGATTTGAGAAGATTTTTTTATTTTTTATTTTTGGTAAAATTATTTCAATAGTGTTATCTGTCTATTGTGAATATTCCAACGCAGTGGCTTAGGCTCCAGGAAAAAAGTGTGCAGGAAATTTCAGAGATTCGACAACCCAAAATCCCAATGTAAATACCACAGACTACCTCTAGTAGTCATCCAACAGCATTCGACAGCCCCAAAATCCCAGTATAAATACCCACAGAAAGCCTCTGGTAGTCTTCTAACATCGTTGTTTCAATTGTTTATTAATGGATTGCCTACAATGTGTTTGATTGTAGTTGTCAATTTTGATTTTTCATTAATGGTTTGCCTACAATGTGTTTGATTATAGTTGTCAATAATGTTCACACTGCTCTGTTTCAAAAAAAATCCTCTTGAAGCAACCAAGGTTTAGAAGATGGGAAACTTCAAGTCTTGAAGGATGGTCTTTCAAGTTAGTCAAAGGTGATTCAAGTGGGAGGAATTGGTGGATGAAGGTACTACTATTGATAATGCCTCTTTCTACATTTAGATCGATGTTCCATTCCTCAATATATTTGTCTCTTTCAATATATGTTGTCAATACATCATCTGTTTTTATGTACCTTGGTCAAATTATTGATTAAACTAATTAGACACTTCCCAAAAAACTTAGCACCAGAAGCCAAGAAATCAATGCCTTCTCACAGAAATCTATTGAACTTGCTCTCAATTTGCTTGATTATCTTTGTTCTAGAACAAACATGTTGGTCCAATAGACGTGAATACCAAACAACAATACAACACTTATTGGATGTTTGGATTTGTTGAAGTCTACCATCAAATGACAAAACATTTGCTATCCATGAATTGATTCTCACCAAAATTTATCGATTACAGGCCTGCAATCTCATCGCCTATAGTTTCAAACAATTTGTTAAACTGGATTTGGTTTGTTATCCACTTATGATTTCAACAATATTTAATTCATGAAAATTGTGGTTATTTAAGTATTCTTATGAATTTTTTTTTTCAATGGCAGATTATTATTTTCTTTAACTATGAACTTTGTTTCCCCCAACACCCCTTTTTTTAATGGCAAATTATTATTTTCTTTAGTTTATCAATACTATGAACTTTGGTTTTTTCGCCTTTGTTTCTTAATTCCTTTCAAAGTTTTAGAAGAGATGCTTGAATCAAATGTGTTTGATTGGGTTTTACAGATTTTGTAGATTAGCTTTGACTTTGGGAACATTTTTTTTTTCCTGTTTCAAACCAATGCCATTTGGGTTCTAAAGTTTTTTCCCTGTATATCACATCCTTTTCTTGAAGAAAGTCATTCTCAAAAGATTTTGGTTGGTAAGTGATATATATATATATGTGTGTGTGTGTGTGTGTGTGTGTGTGTGTGTGTGTGTGTGAATTCTATTGACAGAATTGTAAAGCCTTATATTACTACAAAGAATATCCTCCTAACATGCAGCTGAATCAGCCTAATATAGCCTTTTTCTTTTTATTCTTTCAATTATTATAAAATGTATGGAATGTAGGCTATTTAAAAAGATAATTTTCGATTTTCCTTATATGACAAAAGGCTTTCAGTTTCGCTTTTGAAGATTTTTTTTTTTTTGCATGCTTAGAGTTTTACACATTGATTTTGTTTCAGATTTGTTTACTTTATTGAATTAACATCATCTTATGTTGATGTTGTTTGATGATGTGCAGTATTATAAGATATCAAAATCCAAGAAAGTCTAAGATCTTTTTTTTTATTTTGGATTTCTACATAGTAAGAGCACATAAATATGAAAGACAAAACCTACACGTATTATGCATTTTAATGAGCAGGAGCTTTGTGCGTTGAATACAACCTTTTAATGAGCAAGATGCTATAGCTTAAGATGAAATTATAAGATGTTATCAGCTTAATTATGAGACCTAAAGTGAGTTAGGTTGCTTAGATTATGTGTAAATGTGATTTTTACTTGAAATCACTTTTGACAACTTTCTTACTTAAAACTGTTGACGTGTAGGTTTAAAGAAAAGATACAAGTTTGTCATAGCATTGAGCAACTGTGATAGTTACTGTTATTGGCTTATGTGTAAATTAAATGCCTAAAATAGAGATAGATGTGGCAATAGTGTTTATTGAAATTCTTGATAGTGTCTGATTTGCAAAATAAATTAGAGCAAAAAGTGGATTTATGTAGAGAGGCTGTTGTATGTTTTTTTTTTGGTTGGTTGTTGTTGCAAAATTGAATTTGAATTTTGGCTTTGAGCCAAGTAAACATACTAATGATGCCAAAATCATATCACATACAAATGTTGCAATCCTCTTTGCAAATAGTTTCCCCATTGTCTTTAATGTTGCTTTAGTTTCAAACATTACACTTTTGTTTTTCTTTTTTCTATTTTTCGGTCGGCAAATCAGTCTCTCACTTATTATTTTAGCTTTTTCTTTTAACTTTTAACATAACATTACAATTTTTTTTTTCTTTCTCAACCTCTTCTCTTCCTTTTTCTTTTTCTTGGTGGGCAAATTAGTCTCTCACTGATTTCTTTAGTTTTTTCTTTTAACATAAGGTTGGTTAATTATCCTTTTATTTAACTATCCCGTGCATCGCACGGGTTAGCGACTAGTAATAATAATTTCACATGCAGGGCACCTTTTTTCCAACATTGTCTTGCAAATCAAACAAAGCTTAAAGTAAGGAAGGAAATTTATATGCTGTGTAAGTGCGTTCAATTTCTATGCCATGCTGGACTTATCTATATCTAGAGAGAGGAGAGAGAAATTCAGTTGCTTCAAAGCAACCACTTCCTTTTATAGTCAAGAAAAATCCCAACTGTCTAATATTGTTTTAGATTTTTCTCTTTTTTTTTTTTTTTTTTTTTTTTTTTTTTTTTTTTTTTTTTTTTTTTTTTTTTTTTTGTTCAAGCTTTCAACAAGTTATTTGTTACAAGTTTTTAAAAAAAAATATTTTTATATAATTATTTTTGTTTTTTTAATTGAGTCACTTTAGTAGTAGCAAGTCTCCTTCCCCTCTGTTTTTTACTCTAGATGAGTCTGTATTGGGATGTTTTGTCTCAAAGTCGCCAAGGGGGAGTTTGTTAGATTTTTAGTGTTGAACAATTCCATTAGATTTGTTTGTAATGATGGATTTCAAGGTTATTGGTGTTTTATCACAAAAATTTAGAAACTCACTAGATATTTGCTCAAGACTTGACTCACATTGTGCTTGAAGTACTCTTGACATAAAGTAAGGGAATAGTAACAAATAGAAAAAAAAAAAAAAAAGAATCCCTTAAGCTATAAAATTAAAATTAAGGATTAAGAAATGAAAGATTTGAAGTTTGATTATTTGATTTTCTTCCTTTTTTATTTTTGGAGATGAATTTTACTAAATCAAGTTTTGGACCTGATTTTTTCAGGGGGAAAAAAAGTGAAATCTATCACCTTACATAAATATTAATAAATTTTGAATTAAGACTGTGAGTTGCTTTTGTTTGAGGTTAGACTTTTGGAAATTTGCGGCACCTAGGTTTGGTAGATCCAAAATTTGCTACTAAAGTTAAAATTCTTTTTTTTTTTTTTTTTTTTTTAAGGAAAGGTTGGGGAGGGGGACATTCATGTTGAGAAGAATTTTCTCAATAGTGGTTGGAAGGTAAGAGTTAGACTTTGAAGAATGTGGGAAGCTGTCAACCAAAAAAATCTAGAGCTAATCAATTTGGACATGGTTCTTATAGATGAACAGGTTAGATCTTCGACTAAGAATATATTTTGTAATATTTGCTTTATTCGACTCGCACCTTAAAACTAAAATTGTGACTAACAAATTACTTANTTTTTTTTTTTTTTTTTTTTTTTAAGGAAAGGTTGGGGAGGGGGACATTCATGTTGAGAAGAATTTTCTCAATAGTGGTTGGAAGGTAAGAGTTAGACTTTGAAGAATGTGGGAAGCTGTCAACCAAAAAAATCTAGAGCTAATCAATTTGGACATGGTTCTTATAGATGAACAGGTTAGATCTTCGACTAAGAATATATTTTGTAATATTTGCTTTATTCGACTCGCACCTTAAAACTAAAATTGTGACTAACAAATTACTTATTTAAGTCATTTGATGACACAATACATGCGACAATTCGAAAAAACAATGTTAATAAGTTTCAGGCACAAGTATGAGAAGGACAATTATATTTGTCCAATTTTCGAGTAGATACTTAGAAGGAAAAAGATAGCTATTGGCCTATAAGTAAAGACAAGAAGTTTAACTTTCTATGTACAAAAGTTATTGAGGAACTAAAAGAGGCTGAAATTACTATCTCTCAGCATAAATTTGAATTTGTTGATTACATAACAATTGTGGATCACTTTGACAATAACAATCAATTGACAGGTAGCCTAAAAACTGTCAAATTTATTTTCAATAATTAAGTTCCAAATTACTTAATCAACTTTATTTACTGCAAACATCATTGGAAAAATAGTTGGTGTTGGACTAGTAGAAAATGTTCATGTTCAAGGATCTACAGTCCCAATGACAAATATAAATATCATGAGCATGGGATAAGCTTTAGCATGTAGATATGGATTCATTGCATAATACTATTGTAAAGTGTAAACCCTATGTAATGCCAAATGCGTAAGCAATCCAAATAGTGTATTGCCTAGTGCATGTTGTTCATAGAATCCAATAACTATTGTCAAGTGTAAACCCTACCCAATAAAACTAATGCTTAGGACACCTAGACTACCCTATATAAACCTTATTTTGTTGATAAAATCTAATAAGACTGTAGGTTTTTAATTCATTATTGGCATATGTAATTAACTAAAAAAAAATTATATATATATATATATATAAAAAACCTTTGTATTACAAAGTCCAGCTTTGTTTACCTATATGTAATCTATCATTGTTATTACCAATAACTTTTTAAACTCTAATTGTATGAACTGCAGAATGTGATCACAACTTTGAATTTTCCTCATATACTCCTAAGTTTATTTCCATGGTGGTGTAGAAATATCTTTAAAAGGAATTACATTAGCAAACAGATTATTGTGCCTTATACTCGATGGAAAAACTGCATAGACTTTCTATTTTGTCATCAATGTATTAAATATATTAGCATTGATGGGTATATGCTAAAAGTGGATAATAGTATTGTGATTGCAGTTTATAAGGATTGAATGAAACAGTTTTGCATGTCTTACATTTCAATACATATATATTTTGGTTGGAAGAACTTAAAAAGCCATACCTACTGGTTGATATTTACAGTGCTTAGTTTTAATATTTAAAGTTTGGGAGAACATTGTAAGTAATTATACCATAATAAAGATAAGGAAGTGCATATTAACCCAAAAACTACTTACCAAACAATATATACTTCGCTACTATAGTACGTCCTCTAAATAAATTACAACTCAAAGTAGTAGAAGTGCAAGTCAGTAAGAATTGGGGGTATTAGAGTTGGAAGTTACCGAAGTCATCCTCATCCTCATCCCCACGACCTCCCCCACCACGGCCTATGGCCTGTGTGCTCTCCTCAGTCACTGTGGCACGCACGTTCTCCAATGCCACTCGACTCAACTCTCCAACAAGATCCAGTGTACTCTTCAGGTGGTTGTACACTTGGGAGTCTAGTTTGCATTGCGACAGTAATTCCACAATGGACTGAACCTGTGAAATAAAGGAGTCCGGTTAAAACTTTTCTAGTTCCTTTTGTGTTGTGCATGACTGATTTGGAAACAAATTATGCATGTTGAGCTTATTCATATATATATGAACATTAAAATCGCACAACAGTACATGTTGCTTGTGACAAATGCATATCTAGTGGCAAAAAATGAAATGTTCTCTAAAATGAATGTCAAAATATTGATTCAATGGCTTATGGTCGCACTTTAATTTTCAGAATGCATGCAACAACACACATATATTGTCAATCCATCAAAGAAGCATGTTCAGGGTTTGTTGCCTTACCAGGATTTCCTAATACGCCGACTTATGCGTAATGTACCGTCTGGTCATCCTTTGGTACGACTCCATGTAAGCAGCAAGGTATGTCATGTCCCCATCCAATGTCGATGCGTTGGCAAGATGTTCCTCCCTATGGGCCTATCGGTCAATGTAGATAGCATGCTCTTGCACCCAATCCCTATCTAATTTACCTTGGAGGGAGATTCTGTGGAAAGCAATCGATCTATCCACAATATCCGGTGGCGCTTCCTTCATCCGGAATTGACAAAAGACACGTTCAGGATGATGACCCTCTACTATCCAAAAATAGATCAACGGCACAATGGCCTTCCATATATGTCGGCCGACAGTGCAATATGGGGGCAACGAGTCTAGGACATCCTTGTACGGCTCCCAGACAACCTGCATAAATGGCCAAAAAAAAAAAATCAAATACCTACTTATTTGTGTCAATCCTCAATGTGAGCAAATATGTAGAAGACCATTGAAGAACCACTTCACTAAAAATCCTAAGACATTCTTGACCTATTTCCCTCTCTTATTGAATTTGACATGGTAAGATGCACCCGGATACTACTGGTTGCATGGTTTCAGTCAGAATCTTAAGACCTTGCATGGAACTAAAAGCTTTTGTGATGCTTATTGTTGCTACCAATCTTAGTTTGGCCAAAATCTAATTGCCATTATAAATCAGTAATTGGCATATTGTGTGATTTGGGGTTCAAAAAGAGGAGGAGAAAATTAAGAAAAGGGAGAAGGGGAATGCCCAATAAACATACCTTGTTGGGGTAGGATTTGTATGCGATGTGCTTACCCCAAAAATATATAAAAATCATGTTGTTTATTATATAGAGACAACGATGTCCATTTTTTAAGGAAATATTTTAAAGATCTTAGACCTGTTGTAAGTATTGGACTCATAAATTTTTTGATAAAATAATATTCAATGTGGTTATTTAGTTCACCTTTAATTCTAATGGTGTTTCAATTTTTCCTGTCAAATTATATGCAGACTTATGCAATTATTTCAAAAGCATCAAGCTCAAAAAATCAAGTTTGGAAAATACATGTGATCCCATTACCTACAGTTTTGCATTCTATAGTTCTTAATATTCTTTCTAGCAGCCAAAAAATAATAATCTTCTACTCTTACTGTCAATACAAGGAAAGTCCTGGTTTCTGTATCTTCACCTTTCAATATTATTATACATAGGGAGAGGCTACTAAATTTTATAAAGTTGTTTGAGTAAAGCTAATGCATTGCATAAGTCACACTACTCATCTATATCAACACTGTTTTCTACTTCTTTAGATTAAACTTTGAACTCAATTAAAAAAAATGAGGCAAGTTCATCAACATGTGTTTAGAATGAATCAGATTAGCATGTGTCCAGTAGTGGGTTTTGGGTTTAAAATGGTGGCTTTCTATGAAAATTGGTCCAAAGATTTTTATCTTTTGTTCAGTTATCTATGGTTATCAAATGCTTTATGCCACGAAAAATTGCTACTTTTACACTCGAAATTGCTGTATTCACTTAACTAATGGAGAATTTCAGGAGTATGCCAAAAAAAATAAATAAATAAATGTAAACATAAGGTTCTCCCATGTCAAAATAACTTTTTCTTTGTTGAGTTAGTTCTTGAGCTAAATACAATGCAAAGCACATGACAATGGTCATTCCATTGGCATGTATGTTCGATTATTTGTGGAGGGAAAAGCACAAGGATTTGTGGCTGGTGTGGAATCAATAGCAAGTTTGTTATCACTGCTCGTAATGAGTCCATTGACTTGTGAGTGGACTAACTCATCGTTTTTTTAAGATGCACCCGAGTACTTCTGGTTGCAGTAGCTACAACCGAGGGAAAAATTCCTTGTATATCCTTGTAACTAATTCCTTGAATATCTATGGTCTAATCGACCAAAGTTACATTATTAACTATACACATGCAATAGTTGTTAAAACCCTACCAAGTGAAAAACAAAAATATGGAGAATTTTATCCTTCTGACATGATTTCGTAAAATACCTGGTGTGCCTGTATACTCGACAGTGACGCCCGATACACAAGTAGCACATGTGTGGCATGCTCTATCATGCTCTTCGGCCCCTTCCATCTAGTAAACATGCAAAAATAAAGCCATTAATTAGCTTTCGTATTTTCGGTGGAACATACTTATTACAATTGATGAAGTGTTGCAAACAACGCATTTCTAGTTTGGCCAATTTTATGCGTTCAAAACTGAAAATATATTAATTCCCATATGATAGGGGGAAAAAAGTGAATTACGATGTTGTCATAAACATTAAAATAATACTGGAGCTATCTGGTCTGGTGTACCATGGTCTACTGCACTACATGTGACTTAAACGCACACAAAGGGCATTAAGAGTATTGTAGTTTAGATGTTTTCTCCAAAGGTGATTTCATTGGTTTCATCCCCACTTGTTACTATTAAAAAAAGAATTCAAAACAAATTCTAGACTGTGAATTTCTGAGCACTAGTTGAGCCTTTGGAAAATTTAATAAACACAGACAAATTCATTGTTTCATGATAATACAAATTTAGATATAAATTCATAACAAAGTATATAGATTGGTTAACAAACAACCCGTTTTTTCCTTGTTGAAAAAGAATGACCAGTTACATACTCTACCAAATGAAATTATTACAGAGACTTTTTCATGAGTTAGCCAAAATTCAAAAACAAACATCTTCAATATTAAACTTAAATATGATCAGATTATATACTATTTACAAATATTTTGTGCAACATATTTTTATAAATTGTGGCCGAGTATATATTAAGTAATGAATGACGTGTGTGACTATGATTCCCATTCCACTAATAGATGAATCTAAGTGTACTGGCTTAGCATTATCTATTAAAACAAAGTATTTTGTATTTGTAATTTTCTTCTGCACTCAACACAGTGTATATTGGCATGCTATCTTGTTAAATAATCCATTGAATTAATGTCAATTACACTTTTGGTTTGAAACAGAGGTTACTTCTCGACAGCAGTGTACTTAGTGAATGTATTAAAAGTGGCATACATGCAGGGATTTTGACCAACTATACACACGTGCATGGTGAATGACAAATGGCATGACAATTGTATCAAACTAATGAAATAACATACCGACAGGCAAGGGGACCTGCCTCCACTGGTGATTGCGGTAGCCTCATAACAGGGCATATCACTGGGAACCTTGAATATGCCCAGAGCTGCACCAACATCAATGCTCCTCCTATCTACATCGCCTTCATCTCTGTTGTCTTGCATAAGTGCCTGTACAACTAGGCTAATGCTCCACTACCCCAACTGTACCTCTTCACGTTGCTAATTGGGTTCAAGAACTGTAAAGGCATCACTGACACCCGATCCGCCAACTTGTCCACAAATAGAATGGTCCCCAATCTGAGAAGAATGTGATTGCATGCATGTTAGTGCACTACCTCATCAGTAGCATCCGCAGCTAAGGGAGCTCTAAATTGTTCCTTCAGCCAGGTGACTTTTAGCCTCACCCCAACAAGGATAGACTTGTTTTCATGGGGATTTGGTATCGGCTCTAGAGGACGATGACGACCTAGTAACTCAAGACACAACGCTCGCCACCCCAGCTTGACACTCCCAGTCATTGGCAACCCATTAATAGGAACCCCTAGCATCACCTCAATATCTTGTAAGGTGATGCCCATCTCTCTATGCGGTAGGTGAAATGTGTGCGTCTCCGAATGCCAACGCTCAACTAGTGCTGTGATCAACGCGTGATCCACTTCCAAGTTTGGAACCTTGAATAACCCTTCAAAACCCACCTCAGTTATGTAGCGAGCAATTTGGGGGTCTAGCCCATGCCGGGGTAACTTGCAAGATCAGTGCCTGCACTTTAGCATGCTTGGCACTACCTGCACACGAAAGAGCACTGTCTTAGGATATGCAAGAAACAGTAGGCTAACTAGTTAGCTACGAACATTTTGCAATATGCTAGTTATGATGTTAACTAATTATTCACTCTAGCTCAATAGTAGATAGGATCAATTCAAGGTCAATGATATTTTTTAAAATTAGCGCTGAGGTGATGGGCATTATGTTTTGAAATGAATGAACAAAGTGCCTCACTATGTCAAATGGAGTAGGGAATTAGGAATCAACAAAGTTGTCTTATGTGTAGCCACGCCTAATTGTGTGAGCACAATTGCGAAAATAATGGTAGCGGATTCATTTTAATTGGTTACTATAGCTTCCGAATGAGATCTACTGACTTTGAATTTTTCTACTCCATACCATTTTCGAGTATTGCTGTTAATGAAAGAGTGTTTTTAAATTCACGATTATTTCTACTTCATACCATTTTCTCTTTGGATTAAATAAAATTCTGCCTAAACCAAAAGAGAAATGCTACCATGTCTAACATCTATTTACAAATAATCAAAGAACCCTACAGAAAAAAAAAAAAAAAAAAGAAAAAAAAAAAGAAAGATTTCGACATCTCCGAAGTTCAATACAACTACGTACCTGACCGGCAGGCATCTCCCACAGCCGTGGATCGATGACCTAGTTGCTGTGTCAATTGTGTATTTACCGCGGGTCCAGGAACCACATTTCGCAGTTGCTGCATATCTGACACGCATGCAATCATGTTAGACACGTAGGTCTATGTTTAATAGTGAAGAAAAGCTTAGCTTTTGCAAGTAAACACAAGCAAGTATTTCAACAGGGTTCTAGAACAAACTGACAGAAACAAATACACAGAGAGAGAGAGAGAGTGAGTGAAAGAGAAATAGAGTGAGAGAGAGATTTGACAAAAAATTGAAAACATATAATTGCTCATCTGAATTATGCATCATGCATCTATATATACACTGATTTTCAATCCATTTAATCATATCAAGGAAGAGTTAAATTAAAACACTAAAATATAAAACACCTAGCATGAGCATATATGCCTAACTTGATCCTAATGTTCATGGCTGCAAGGCATAAACAAAAAGGACACATAGTTGCAGAATGTATAAGCAACCTAACCAACCAACCAACGTGTGAATCAATGTCTAAATCAAACAAAGTAAACCAACAAATGAACACAGCAAAATGCAAACCAATGAATCAATTAAACACCACAAAAAATACCATTGGAAAATACTAAAACATAGTTCTAAAAGGTACCCAACTACCCCTAAACAATTTTGAGATTATGGATACAAACGAGACATAAATGGAAAAAGAATTCTTCAATTTTTTGCAAGAAGAATAAAAAAATAGATTATCTAGCATTTTTCTATAAAAGCCATAAGCCTTACAAAAAGGCCACAAGCCACAAGCCACCACAAATCTTAATGCTCCCCCTAACCTAATCCAACCTATTAGGAAAGGATTGGTGACCCTCAAAGGCCACTAAGTTCCCTTTTCAACCCCACATGTAGTAGATGATAATAATAATAAATTGATGTACTTAATTAACAAACATAACCCACAAATGACTGCTAATCTGACACAAGACAGAAGCTTCAACGAGCTTAAATACCAAATTTGATGTAGGATTTTTAGGAATTTCAGCACTAAAAAGAACATCAAATAAAGAAAGACAAAACACTAGGCAATCACACCTAGGCTTTCGTAAGCAGTCATACATAGGTAAGAGATAGCAATCGCGCTTGAAAAAAGTTGGAATGTTATTGAAATCTATCAATATTATCGACTACAATAAAGCCATTATCTAGGCTATTTCTAAATCCTTTCTTAGAAAGACTAGGAATTCTAATAACAAAAAAATAAGTACTTTAAGAACTTCTAAGACAATTCTAGTATCTTATGACAATCAATTATGCATCTGTACACAAAATGTGGTAGCAAAGGTTTTAGGAACCCAAAACAGTAGATATACAGGGCATTTATGAGCTCAATTTAGTTCAGTGATAGTGGATGTCCATGATGTGCATTTTATGGTCTGTGTGTAGATATATGCGTGCATATTCATTATACACACATTTTATCTATTATATTAATAACTTACAGAGTGGAAGCTTGCAAAAGCCAGTAAGTTTGAAGCTTGTAAAACCAATAGCTTCTCAATTCAAGATCATTTAGCATTGAATTAAATAGCAATTTCCCCTAATTCAAAACCATGACATAACTTACAGCATAATTTCCTAAAATTATAGACTTGAATTAAAAAGCAATTTTCCCTAACAATGGACACCGTTGTCATGCTAACTGTATTTTACATGAATTTTTGCCCTATACGTGCATGAAAACCCAGTTCAAAACCAAACCCAGTTCAAAACCAAACCCAACAAAGCTAAAACAGCAACAATAATAATGAATAGAGATAGAGACAAATCTAACAGAGAAAAACTTAAGAAGCCACACTTAAATCAAAGTACATGCACAATCAACACTTAACTCATATTACATGCAAAGGGAAAAAACGAAAATTTGAACTCAGCATTTAGAAATTACCTTAATACGTTTCTACTCCTTTAACTCTGAAGATGGATTGGGTTGAGCTTCAACTATGGTGAGAGTGAAAAGGTGTGGGTTTGGGTGTGGGTTTAGGTTCTGGTAGAAATAGGAGAACTTGAATATTCGTTGAACTTGGGAAGGCTCTACTGAACAGACTGAGGGTGGCTACTGATTGGACGGAGGAAGGGAGAGAAACTATAGAGGAAGGAAGATAGAGACAAACTATTTTAGAGACGTTACATTCAAAAGTGGTTCATATTCTGCACATAACTCGGTTTCTCTACTGCCGAGTTATAAACAGTTATGCAGGAATATTTTATTGCCTAAAAGCCACGCTGGATTGCCACTGTGGCAAGAACCTGCCTAAAACTCGATCTTTTGATAAGTGAGTACTTTAAGTAACTCGATTTTAGCATCATCGAGTATCGAAACAGGGGCACGCCCCTATATAGTTTCGAAATAGGGGCATAATGCCAAATATTTTTGCCCAGAGAGGTAAAAGGCCAGATAGTCCCAAAATTGTCCAATATATTTTCAAAGAAAGAAAGCATAGAAAAGACAAAGACATGGCAAATGTAGGGTTTAAGATAGGATTGACTTTGACATGCATTGTAAAATAGGTGGTGAAAGATTAGCTTTTTTCGTAGGATTTCTAGAGGCTTCTTGCATGTTTACAAAGCCAGCCAAGGCGGTGAAGGAAAAATTTTTATTATTCAAGTAGGAAGTTATTGAAGTAATAAATGGATGTTAATTTTGAGTGGAGTTTCAATGTAAAGAAGGCAGAGCTGTAGTTGGGTATTACGATAATAATGATGGTGGTGGCAGTAATGTTCCCTCATCAAGTAGTTTTTTCATCCTTATGATTGCAGTTTATACTGAGCACTGTTCTTTTTGCTTTAGTTTCAAATTTTTAGTGGTTTCAATGCTTCATATACTTTCCATGGTCTGAAGAATACTTCTTTAATGATAATAGTTTGTTAGTGGTGCTGGCATTGTAGATTTCAATAAGTCATGGATTATAGAATGCGTCTATGCATAACTTTATTAATCTGTGTTAGTTTAAATAAATTGTTGAACTTTCCCATCAATATATAAAATTGTTTATTAAAATTTTATGTGCATGTAAGGGTTAGCAACTCTCTGACTTTTTGTTGACATGATAGAGTGTTCCACCTCAAATTTGTAACCTCCACAAATTTACATATCATTATTAATTTATAGTAATTTTTTTTTTAATTCACTTCAATTTAACCCTTGAACAACCCTACTATATATACGAACATGATGGTATTTGAATACTTCCAGATGCAAAAAACAAACCTTCAGTCCAAACTCCAACCTGAATGGTGCCTACTACAGCCCCTCAGCCTTCCGCCAAGCCAAGTCTACCCCCACCCCAGAGTAAAAAACTAAAGCCTCTGACCGTCTCCTTCAAACTCTCTCTTTCAAATGCACTCCCATCTCCTTCTTCTTCAACTCTCTCATCTAGCGCAGCTCCCCATCATTTTCTAACCTCTCCATCGTTGAATTACAGAAGGTACAAAGGCGCATAATTGATGGTAGAGGGGACTTTCTCCCATTCTTAGCAATACCCGGTTAAGAATTTTCTTTTGGTCAATTTTTTTATAAAAAAAAAAAAAAAAAAATAGTTTTTGTTAACAAGTTTGTTAATTTTTTTACTGTGATTTATTGCGGAAAATAAATTTAAATAGAAACCATGATATTGATTTTTAGGGTTTCATTCATGATCTACTTCAATTTATCTAGGAAGAAAATCCCAAATACTTTGTTTTCTCTGCGAAATTTTGATATCTATTATTAAATTTCACCTACTTTTGAATAAATTCTGTGTTAATTTCCTTATTCATAAAAGACAAATAGATTTTTGAGGGGTTTTGTGCTACATATATCTCCTTATCACTACCTAGGATGGCTTATTAGTGGAATTTAAATAGGAAACAATGGATAATTTCTGGATTGATTCGAGGTAATCCGGCCTCCTTAAAAGATAAGTTTGGATGATAAATTTTCTGATGATTTTTATTCCAATAGCTGCTGAATTTATACAAGTAAATGGCAACGTTCCAAAGCATAAAATCAGGACCACTAACACAATCGTGATCCTCTTAAACTCTAACTCCTAAAAAATAGAACTAAATAACAACAAACTCTAACTCCTAAAAGCTAGAATAAAATAATAACTCAAAGTTTAAAAAAAAAACTACAAATGACATAACATTCAAATACCAACTATCTTAGCACAAATCAAGGAAACACCACAGCTACCAATCTTCAAAGATCCCACCTGCCTTGCAACAACTTGTGCACGTAACATTTTGTTAGATTCTTTGTTTGGTTGAAGACCCCAGCTTCTTCTCCAATTTCCTCCTTCATTAACCTTGGCTTTGCTGTTGCTGCCATGCCCAGCGAAGGACTAAATCTGTAGAGTTTAGAAGTTGTCTGCGGATCCCAATAATAGCAAAGTGCATAATTTGGAAGTTAAGGGAAAAGGTATCAATTTTTTTATTGCTTTGTGTTGTGAGGGTAATGGCAGAGAAAGCTTAATTGGTGTAGTTTTGCTGAAGGATTTTAAGGTTGAAGTGGAAGCAATTGAACTTGCTTAATGATTTTGCTGAAGGTATCAATTGGACTTGCTCAATGATTTTGAAATGCTTAGGTGGTAATCAGAGCCTTCACAAATCTAATGTCGTGTTTATTTTTAATTGCTTTGTTTCTGAAATTTTTAGTTATATTTTTCTTTCAAGAATAATTCAAAGGTACCCAAATGAAGGTTTTTCTGTTATTGTTTATAGTGACACAACTGATTATATTAATGAGCCGGGTTTTGGGTTTTTGACTTGTGTGTGTGCATGTGAAAGTTTGGTGTGCTTTATTATGTTAAATTAACCATAAATATGTTATGGATCAGAAGCACTTAGTAGTTACTTGTTTAATGGTTAATCATGGATAGAGTTTGGTGTGCTTTGATTTGTTAAATTAGCCAAATCTGATATGCCTTTCTTTTTAATCATGGTTATGTTGGCTTTGCTGACTTTGTGTTAGTAACAAATTAACAATACTTTCGATTCCATGTTTAACTTGCCAATAAAATTATGGATGCTATTAAATGATAGTAGCAGTTTGTAGCATGTTAGGTTCTTTGCTTTTTTGTCTTAAGAACACCCTATTTTATTTTGATAAGTTACATTCCACCCTAATTATAGCAGCTAGCATATATGGCATGTAGTTGGCTAGAAGCATTTATCCCATTTCAAATTGTTTTGAAACCAAGTAGCCAGTCATGCCATTTTAGTTTGCAAAACCACGACTTTAATTGGTTTGAGATTTCCAGTTTCACATAGTAACATGCCCCAATTGTTGGACCTTCCAACATTTACTTTAAAGACTTATTAAAAGTAATTCAATTCTTATAAATGGTGGAACTCTATTTTCCATAATAGAGACCTTAAAATGTCTCAGAATTCAATTTTTATGATGGCCGTACTTGTTTATTTTTTACGCATGCCCCTCTAGTTTATTGACTATATTTTTCACTATGCCAATTTCTTTAGTTAGCCATTTGATATTCATTTACCAAGTGCACTTAATTTCTTTAGTTAGTCATTTGAAATCAAAAGTTATGTGGAATGCTGAAAATAGATTTGATGCTAGCTATTAGCTGATATGACTTTTGCAAGAGCCCTCAGTTAAGTAGCACTACAATTCTATCCAAATCAGTTAGATCATATATATATATATAGGACACTGTTTGAACTTGCTCCCATTTTTTGCCTTGGTAATATTTTCTTGTCATTCTATTCCATTTATATGCACTTATTGAGTAATCATAATTCGTATGTAGGATGTTCCTCCGGTCCAACAATCTCCACCTATCCAAAAATCATTAGTTGCATCCCATCACCAAAGAAGCTTATAGATTTTATCTTGGTGTTTGATGACTCTTTTGTGTATGAAGAACTTCATTGTTACAACTGCATTTTTTTTGTAAGTGCTGGAGGATATTTTTAAACACTTAGGAACTTTGATTATGGTATTAGCTTATATTGAGCGGTTGTTTTATTCAAAGGACCACATCTTTTTTTGTTAATCTTATGATGATGGTAATAGACAATGTTATGTATTTGATAATATATTTCTTTGTTAAAATTATGTTAGTTTAAAAACAGTTGTTGTGTTGTTAATTAGTTATATTTGTGGTATTGTGTTAATAGAGCCAAAATTATTACAAGTTCTTTGAAATAGGTCTCTAAATAGGTTATTGGCAAATAGTGGTTTTAAAACCCAATTGAAACCTAGGGGGAACTAAAAATGGGGGGATTTTAGCATTTTACCCCTATTTAAAAAAATATTTGGCAATATGCCCTTGTTTGAAACTATTTAGGTTTGTGTCCTTATTTTGAAACTCGATTTTATTAAAATCTTGTTTCAATCAAAAAACTCGATTGGTAGAAAATTGAGTATGGAGCAATCAAACTTTAAAAAAAAAAAAAAAAAAAAAAAAAAGGCATGGAACATGAGTTTCATACCTATAGCTGGGTTCAGGAAGACCTATAGCAGCGTTTTAAATAGAACTCGAGCTCCATTCACTTGAGTTCCATGCAATTTTTTATTTTATTATTTATTTTTTTTTTTTTTAAGTTTGATCAACCCAAACTTATAGCTATGTTTAGGAAGACCTATAGCAGCATTTTAAATGGAACTCGAGCTCCATGAACTCGAGTTCTATGCAATTTTTATTTTTATTTTTTTAAAAGTTTGATCAACCAATACCTATAGTTGCGTTCAGATCGTGCTATAGTGGCGTTTTAAAGGGAACTTGAGCTTTATGAACTCAAGTTCCATGCAAGGTTTTTTTTTTTTTTTTTTTTTTAATTTATATATATATATATTTTTTAAGTTTGATAGGGCATAACTCGATTTTAAACCAATCAAGTTTTTCAATGAAACTCGATTTTGAGAAAATCGAGTTTTAAAACAGGGGCATGGACCTAAATAGTTTGGAAACAGGGGCATATTGCCAAATATTTTAAAAAATAGGGTTAAAATGCTAGAATTCCCCTAAAAATGGCAAGTATTGTAGTATTTTTTCAGAACTAAAATTATTATAGGTTGTTTGTAATAGGACTATGGTTTTAAAACCTAGAGGGAAAAAAAAAATTAACCTATAGCGGCGGGCAAACAGCGCCGCTAAAGGTCTAAAATTATGTTATAATTGAAGCCCTATAGTGGTGTTTATAGCCTGTCACTAAAGCTTCACACATATAGCAGCAAGCGTAACCACCGCTAAAAGGTGCATATGGTTAGTTGTACATGAAGCCCTATAGTGATGCCTTTTGCTCATCGCTAAAGGTGGACACCAACCTAATGCTAAGATTCAATTGGCACAAATTCTGACCTCATATGGCGGCGGTTTTCTGCCCATTGCAAAAAACCAAAAATGCCACTAAAATGTGCATTTATAGTGGCCTTTTTTTGTTACTGTCGCAATACAACTATTGCGGCAGTGTAAGGCTGGCGAGTGGAACCGCCACAATAGCCCCTGCCGCAATAGGCCAAATGGGCTTTTAGCGGCGGTTTTTTGGGCTTTTGTGATGGTTTTGGCTGGCCACAATAATCCAGTTTTTTTTTATAGTGCGTTGTTTTGATTTCTTGTATGATTTGCTTAATGTCTCATAAATTGTATTTTTCCCTAAATGATATTGAAATTTACTTACAGCTTACACATTACAAATTGTTTTTGCATTTTTCAGATTTTTTTATTAATATGAAATTTCTTAGCTTCTCAAACCCTTCTTTTTTGGGTAAATGTCAGAAATTTTGTTGACAAAATGTAAAGGTAATTACACCATGACTGTTGGTGAAATAAGAATGTGCAAAGTAATTAACATTCACTACTTTTTGTAATTTTGTTTACAAACAATAAGATTAAGATAGAATGTGGGAAGTAACATTGGATAGTTACAAAAAGTGCAAACCACGAGGACCATAAGTAACATAGTCATAATATAAGCACCAAGCCTTGGAAAACATTGTCCCATCACATGTTTTTTTTTTTTTTTTTTAATTTTTATTTATTTATAAATGTTAGCGAATGCCCTAAGAACATTTGTTAATAAACTATTTTACAAAAGTTTTTAGAAAAGGTTGGGACTTGGACTGGGAGCACGAACCTCATTTAAAATAACGATGTCATAGAATTTAATGCATCTAAGGATATTATGCTGACAAATACAAGTTCAGTACATAGTCCACTTGACTCTTGAGCAATTGAGCCATATTGAATTCAACACCAACCAAATTCCTTGTACATCCATCTACTCTAGTTCCATTTTAATTTATGACATTGAATGTCCCTTTTGTGCCTGCAGGCTGCAAATATCTGGCTTTTGTGTGTTCTAAAAATAGTTTTATTTGCATCTGTTAACATGTCACATTCACTACAACAAAAAATGTTTATTACAATAGAAAAAATTGTTGCAATAACATCGAAGTTATTGCAATAGTTTATACAAAGTGTTGCAATTAAATTTGAGGTAATAGGTTTGTGCCACAAAAAAATTTCGTTGCAATAAACCTTAAATATTTTAATGACAATTTTGATGTAATAATATATTTGCTACTGCAATAAACAATTTACTACTTCGAATATCTAGTAGCAATAGGCTATTATTTCACGAATTTTATTGCAATAGATTGCAAAGAATTGACAAAAATAATTTGGGTAAAATTATTGCAATGATATCTTTATTGTAATAAATAATTGTTTCATTTTTTTTATTACAATAGATTGTAAAATAATTAGTATTAGATCATTGTAATAAAATTTTCATTGCAACTTTATGTTTGTCACTGCAATAGATTTAAAATAATTGATATTTAGTTATTGCAATGTTATATTTGTTGCAATAAGTTGTCTCTTTGAAATTTCTATTGTAATTTATCGCAAAATAGTTGGTATCAACCCAAAGATAACTTAATTTTGCAAAATTTCAGTCTTATAGAAATTTCTATTGTAATTTCTATTGTATCAATAGAAATTTCAACTCTATCACAAAATTTCAGTCTTATAGAATTTCATAAACACAAAGATAACTTAATTCTCTCTTACCTCTAATCTATTGTTGTTGGACTTCTGCTCCAGTGCACTATCTGCATCTCCCAGGTAAGGGGAAAAAAAAGGAACCAAGTAAAAATAGCCAAATCTATGAAATAAGAACATAACCAGAATCTGTTAAGACCAAAGAATCAAATGAGAGCATAAGCCCAACACACAAAGCAACAGTATCTCCAAAATTTAGACTTTATATAATACTATGCACAAAAATGTTTTTGCTATTGTCCTCACGCAGTAGTATAACTGAATATTAATAATCAAGTCATATTTTGCCAACTCTGAACTTTAATGTTGGAACTTGGAACCCAAAGATCTTGGTGTTGCCCCTAAAATTCGCAGACTCATAGACTAATCAATAAAAATAATTAGATCATTCAAACCCTCAACAAGTACACCAAGACAACATTTTTACATTCAAATGGATGTTATTGGAAGTCCCTTATTGTTAAGGTTTTATACAGGAGATGGAGTCAAGTTAATTATGTTAGAAAGCATGCACAAAAAATGTTCTCCATTACATTTATGTCCAATCATGACAACCACATGCAGAACCCTTCCAACACAATAAAATGCATAGGTGAACATTATAATTTTAATTATGTGCCAAATTGCCAATACCAATTTTTCTATACAATTGAAAATAAAAATAATTGAGGGCCCAATTGAATTTAGAAGCTAAAATGATGCTCACAACATTATCAACCATAACATAAATAAATTATCACAATTTATTCTTGCGGGCATAACCTAAGAAGCATATTTCCATTGCTCTTTTTCACTGGATGTGCCCTTAGGACTTGTTAGCACCAACAAAACCAATAAAGCAGCGACAAACACCTATAGCCTAGTTTATCATCATACACATAAGACCATCTACACTTTCCCCAAATTCACAAAGTTTTGAATTCAGACTGCCACTCAACAAATACAGATTCGAATATTATCCCTAAGAGTAAATTTCACAAATTAGAGAGAAAAAACACATTAATAAGTGAACCTAGATGGAAACCAACTAACCATCCCATCATAAGCTAGAACAAGAAACTCATCATCATCACAAAGCTCAACCTATTTCAAGGAGAACCAAAGATATAAAAATAGAGCTTGACAAGAAGAATCTCTTAAGAAGATATCCCCATAATTTTATACACGGCCATACCTAATACTCATATTCGACCATATCAAGTAGAGAGAGGAATGATATGCAGCCAACACTGATCATTTGTAAATTAGGGGTAAACAGCAGCAAAATTTAAGGTTCTTAATTCTTTCCTACAAAGAAAATCAACATCATGAACTAATATGAACTCAAGCACACTGAAAATATCATTCTTCATTTAACTCTTCTACAAAGCCATGTACTCCACTACAACAGTCACCCAAGAGAAATTTACACACCAGAATCAACTTTAGTCTCGGCCTTTGCCATAGCTACCAGTGGTTGAAGAGCTTTGAGAGGATTCATAATGATACCATCTATAAGCCTATATTATTTGGCTTCTTTTGCACTCATGAAGAAATCTCGGTCAGTATCCTGATTGGTCTTATCAAGATTTTGACCGGTGTTGTAGGCGAGATATCTATTAAGGTTTGCTTTATGATGTAGGATTTCATTTTCCTGAGAATCATGTCTCTTGTTTAGGAGTTGGGATACTCTTTATAAGATAATATAATAAAAGAGATGACAAGTAGACAAATAGAAACTACAGTTATTATATAGTAATAAGAATGTCCAAATATTAAATGTCACAGGTGGGTTTCCATTCCTTCAATTTCTTTATAGTTCGGCCTCTAACTAGAGCCAAGTAGACTACTAGAAACAATTGATTCTAATACATATAATTGAGTTAATATTTGACATTTGGAATGGATCTCCTCCTTGGAGACACCCAAAGCTTGACTCTTGAGCAGTTGAGCCATATTGAATTCAACACCAACCAAATTCCTTGTACATCCATCTACTCTAGTTCCATTTTAATTTATGACATTGAATGCCCCTTTTGTGCCTGTAGGCTACAAATATCTGGCTTTTGTGTGTTTTAAAAATAGTTTTATTTGCATCTGTTAACACATCACATTCACTACAACAAAAAATGTTTATTACAATAGAAAAAATTGTTGCAATAACATCAGAGTTATTGCAATAGTTTATACGAAGTGTTGCAATTAAATTTGAGTTAATAAGTTTGTGCTACAAAAAAATTTCGTTGCAATAAACCATAAATATTTTAATGACAATTTTGATGTAATAATATATTTGCTACTGCAATAAACAATTTACTACTTTGAATATCTTGTAGCCATAGGCTATTATTCCACGAATTTTATTTCAATGGATTGCAAAGAATTGACAAAAATAATTTGGGTAAAATTATTGTAATGATATCTTTATTGTAATAGATAATGGTTTCATATTTTTTTATTACAATAGATTGTAAAATAATTAGTATTAGATCATTGTAATAAAATATTCATTGCAACTTCATGTTTGTTACTACAATAGATTGTAAAATAATTGATATTTAGTTATTGCAATGTTATATTTGTTGCAATAAGCCGTCTTTTTGAAATTTCTATTGTAATTTATAGTAAAATAATTGGTATCAAATTATTACAGCGGTTCTTCAATTTAAGTTATTGCAAATAAATTTCAAAATTCAATTTAGTATTAAAGCCTCTATTTCAGCTAAAAATTATAAATTATTACAACTTATTATTATTAAAGTAATAATTTTCTACTTTTAAGTTACTATTGCAACGACTTTTAATTTTTAAATGTGATATTATGTCTAATACCACTATACTAATTTTGTTGTATTAACACTTAATGTAATAGACTTATTTTGGTGTAGTACTTCTGTTTTTTGGATAGGTCTCAGATTTTACTTTTATATATGCTCTTTGCTTTTGTTTATATATATATATATATATATATATATAAGCTATGTTTTTAAATAGTGGATAATTTTATTACTTATATCTTACAAATTGGTATGTCACCAATCACAGAAAATAATTTCAAACATTTATTCATTATATATTATTTAAGTAACACTAATCACATTTTTACCACATCAATCTGTAAACTTTTTATAGTAGATTTCATAGTATGAATTGGTTATTTTTTTAATTTATTTTAATGATATGAAATATATTTATTTTCTTACTACTGTTTATTTATTTTGTATTATTATCAATTAATTTTTTAGATCAATTTCACTTTAAATAATATCTTTTAATTTCGCCCCTTCTGAACCAAAATTCTAGCTTCGCCACTGAATTTAAGGGTCACAAAACATTCATAACAACATTATTATTACTCCTTAAAAATTAGTAATTTAGACGTTAACTCTTTTTATTAAAATTAAAAATTAAAAAAAAATTAAAAAAAAAAAACAGCATTTACTATTTAATGCCACCTTTCACTTATCTATTTAATTTTTAATGGAATTGACAAGGGAGATGCTGAGCACCTGTCTTCACTCCGAGCTTCATTTATTGATGAGCATGTGTCATCTGTAAATTTATAGGCTAGAACTCAAAATTTAGTAGGATGGTACAAGATTGAAAATGAATGGCTTGTGTTTTAAAAAAATTAAGGCCTAATACATAATTTTTTAAGAAATGAAGCATACACAGCTTTAGTCTCTCTTTAATTTAATTTATTTTTCTAAAAATTTTGTAATCTAAGTGTGCTACATATGCTATTTACTATTTGATTTAAGTGTGCTACAAAAGCAAGAGACGTTCTTCAAACGCAGCAAATATATTTCACATACATTTCACCCATTGAGGTGATGCTAGTAGCATGTTCTCATTTATTTTTCTTTTATACAAACTCAAGGCCATATATACTTGAGTATCATGTATTCTTTACCCTCTAGGTGATAAGAAAGTCAAAAGACTATAAAAATATAGGAAGTGCAATTTAATCTGTGGATTTGAATCGCTTTACTGGAGCTCAGAGTGAAGACAAGTACTCAGCATCTCCCTTGTCAATTCCATTAAATAGATAAGGAAAAGGTGGCATTAAATTGTAAATGCTGTGTCCCCCCCCCCCCCCCCCCCCCCCCCCNTTAAATTAGGACCAATAATATCTTACTAACTATAATTTGTAGTAAAAATGTAGCATTTTTTTAAGTACTACACATACACAATATTTTCATAATAACTATCTCATATAAAATAAAGGAGACAAAGAGGGATTCAAACTTATTCAGAAAAAAAAAAAAAAAAAAAAAAAAAAAAAAAAAAAAAAAAAAGAAGCTTACTTTGGCATTAACAGTGGAAGGAGGCTGTGTTCTGTCTTCTGTGCACTTATCTCCTTTGTCTTCAAAAAACAATATCTCATTTGGGCTGACAGGCAACCGATTCAACACCCATAAGTGAGTCTTTTTTACTCTTTTCAGTTTTTCTCATTTCTCTCTCACTCTTTCTTCCGTCATTTTCCCAGTTTTTCTCATTCATCTCTGTGTCTGATTAGCTTTTTCTTCTTTCCTTCACAGTTTTTTTATTATAGAGTTTCTCAGATTGCTAAGCTCAACTGCCTTCCAATTATAACCTCCACAGATCCATGTGTGTGGTAGACACTTCAAAAGCTAAACACTACTTAATTTTGTTTACCTACTCTCCATCGGTGATGTGACTTCTATTCAATTCCTCTTTTGTAAACACTCATAACAGCATTGATTACTGTTAAATTTCAGCAGGGGCAGAGCCAGAGGGGGCGACCTACCCCCTGACTCCTCCGATAATTATCATGTATATGTAATCATAATTCTTAAGTAGTTATACTCTTTGGCATAAAAAATAAATAAAAAAATAAAAAACCCTGAAAAAGGAGATCATCTCTATTAAAACTTGTAAAAAATTCTTAGGTAGTCACGAAGTATAGTGAAATGGTATTCCTTCTTCTCATATTCATGGTGGATTCCATCATGAATTTAATGAGCGGACCCTACTATAAATATGAGAAGAGGAAGTACAATTCTCTGAGTTTCGGGAGTACCTAAAAATTATTCGAAACTTGAAAGCGATTCTGACACAAGGAAAAAGAAATTAAAAAAGAGTTTTCTCAAACATCAAACCGTATGATCTTTTCACCTATTTTACTGTTCATGTAAGTTGCTTTTGTCTTGTCCAAGTTTGGCACCTGTTTCACAATTCTTTTCTATTTTCTTTCTTATTATTTTTTTCATATTATTTTATTGTTGAGTGATGCAAGAGATATTACAAATTTTATTACTTATATCTTACAAATTGGTATGTCACCAATCACAGAAAATAATTTCAAACATTTATTCATTATATATTATTTAAGTAACACTAATCACATTTTTACCACATCAATCTGTAAACTTTTTATAGTAGATTTCATAGTATGAATTGGTTATTTTTTTAATTTATTTTAATGATATGAAATATATTTATTTTCTTACTACTGTTTATTTATTTTGTATTATTATCAATTAATTTTTTAGATCAATTTCACTTTAAATAATATCTTTTAATTTCGCCCCTTCTGAACCAAAATTCTAGCTTCGCCACTGAATTTAAGGGTCACAAAACATTCATAACAACATTATTATTACTCCTTAAAAATTAGTAATTTAGACGTTAACTCTTTTTATTAAAATTAAAAATTAAAAAAAAATTAAAAAAAAAAAACAGCATTTACTATTTAATGCCACCTTTCACTTATCTATTTAATTTTTAATGGAATTCCCCCCCCCCCCCCCCCCCCTCTCTCTAATAAGAAGAATTAATGCCTAAATCACTAATTTCTAGGGAGTAATAATGACACTACTATGAGTGTTTTTTGACCCTTAAATCTAACAGTGATCAATGGTTCACAAAATGTGTAACTCTTGTGAAGTTACACCAGGTGTAACTTGAACCTATCTCATTATAAAATAATTGATATTTAATTATTGCAATGATATATTTATTGCAATAAGCTGACACTTTGAAATTTCAACTGTAATAAATTGCAAAATCATTGATACCAAGTTATTACAATGATTTTTTCAATTTAAGCTATTGCAAAAAATATTTTTTAATGCAATTTAGTATTAAAGCCTCTATTGCAACTAAAAATTATAAGTTATTTTATCTAATTGTTATAAATGTAATAATTTACCACTTTTAACTTATTATTGCAATAAATTTTAATTCGTAGATGCAATATTATGTCTAATATTACTATACTAATTTTCATTGTACTAACACTTGATGTAATAGACTTATTTTGATGTTGTGAATTTATCATTCATATATACCTATGTTAATCTCATTTGCTTAGATAAAATCTAGGACCACGTCCTTTTGTGCCACAAATTTGATGTGACAAGCATAGAGTGGTAAAAGAAAATTGATAGGTCAATATGAAAATGATAAATATGCAATCACAGGCTACCACACAAGATAATTATAAAAAATAATGTGGTCTAGAATTAGTCATAAGCTTATTGCTTTATTTCTCACATGTTTGTTGCCAAGGAAATTTTGCTACTCATAAACTTACTAAATATGTTAGGTTTTGGGTATGAGTGAGGGATGCAATTCCACACCCCAATGATGTAATCCAAGGTGCCAATATAACTATTTTTTTTAGTGGAATTTTTGGCACTCTTAAATTTTTTTTTAAAAAAAAAAAAAAAAAAGGCTTATTGCCCAAACTTTACTTTGCACAAGTGCTATTTCCGCTACAATATAGAACGATGTTAATTTGCATGCAATACTGAATTTCTGCAATACTGAATTTCTCAACGCGTGACACAGTAGCTAGTAGGTGACAAAATTATTCTTTTTTCTTTTGGCCAAAAAGATTGATAACTTTTTTAATCACTCCTTTCTTTCTCACATGCATTTAATTACATGTATTTCAAAGTTTTTTAAATTTTCAACAAAGAGGAAAGAGTAATTTAAAAAAAAAAAAATTTAAAGAAAAGTACTGAAATGAAATAAGGTAGTTATTTCATAATAAATTCAAAAAAACCAAAAAGGAAAAAGAAAAAAAAAATAATGGCATTTCTTAATCCAATTACATTTTATGAAATAAGGCTATGGTGATAAGTTATTTTCATAACAAAATCAGCATAACACAAAAAAGTTGTTTCATAATCCAATTAAAGTTTTAGACATTTCTCTTAATTAGTAATACGATTTTGTTATACAACAGCAAAAAAGTTATCAAGCAAAGATGAATTTGCGATAGTGAAAATTAGTGAATGCTTTCTAGCTAGACTACGTTTCTAATTAGTGAAGATTTACTATCCTATAATTATTTTTCCTTAACCAAAACTTTATATTATATCATGATTTATTCATCCCATGTAATGATAAGGTTACCTCATTAATTTAATAGAGCCTTACCATTTTTGCATATTTTGGTAGAATTTTATTGCAATTTATAACATCCATACGTACTACAACAAAAACGGCTATTGTGGCTGGCCAAAAGCACCGCTAAACCCCAAAAAAGTGCTACTAAAGGTATATTTGACCTTTAGCGCGGGTGCTATTGCGGCGGTCCTTCCTGTCACCCTTTCAATGCCACTAAAGATCTATTGCGGCGGTAACAAAAAGCACTACTGTAGATGCACCTTTTAGTGGCAGTTTTGGTTTATTGTGACAGCCAAAAAACCGCCACCATATGAGGTTAGAATTCGGATCAATTGACCTTTAGTAGCGGGTTATGTGCGCCGCTATAGGGCTTCTTGTAAAATAGAACATATGCACCTTTTAGCAGCGGTTACAACCGCCTCTATATGTGTGAAGCTTTCGCGGCGGGCTATAAATGCTGCTGTAGGACTTCATTTAAAACATAATTTTAGACCTTTAGCGGCACTTGTTGCCCGCTACTATAGGTTAATTTTTTTTTTCCTGAGTTTTTAAACCACAGACCTATTACAAAGAACCTGTAATAATTTTAGCTCTACTGAGACAATACCACAAATGTAACTAATTAACAACACCACAAATATTTCCAAACTAACATTAAAAATGTTAGTTTGAAAGTAAAAAAATGAATGTCATAGATCCCTGAAATGAATCCAAAAAAATGAATGTCATAAATCCTTAAAATGTCAAGATAATATCCAAGAGTACCTAAACCATTTGCAACCAAAAAAATGTTTGTAAGACCTCAAAATTCCACAAAAATCCAAGACAACGAGAGGTTAATAAACCATGCTTACCGGGTAGGAAAATAAAACACTAACCAAAGTGTGTTCTAGCTAGTAGATGAGCTCCCCCCACTGCCACAAATGTCATTGAAACATTTGCTCCTCAAAAATTGTATAATGCCAACTTTTTAGATAAACAAGTTTACAAATATTCAATATAGAATACTTACTATACTAAAGCCAGTTGCACAAGATTTTTTCTTAACCCATTTGCCCTTCTCTTCATGCTTTAGTGCACTAGTACCCTACAAATAATTTTTAAAAATAAAGATAATAAGATGAAAATTTTGCACTATTTACAACCAAAATAGCTACAATCCAAAAGAATACAAAGTAGAGAAAACCGAAGCTTAGAGCTTGCACTATTTACAATCTAATATTACTGAAACACAACCAAAAAAACCACAGGAAGAAATAACAAATTAATTTATTCAAGCCCGTGCAATGTTTAGATAACAGAACATCAAAACCTCAACTTTATACAAACAAAGAAAATGTAAGGTTGAAATTTATCAACCATCTTGTTGGCTTTATTGCGTGCTAATTTGCTTGTAATTTAGTACTTAGTAACCCTATATTTAGGTGGGATTATTGTAAGGGTAGTGTGTGAGAAGAGGTGAAGAAAAGCTCAAGTATGTGCAAGAAAGCAGGGGTTCGCGGCTAGGACTCACGGCTGACTTGCGACTGGCAAGCCGCCAATTGTAGGCATGTGAGATGCATACATGGGGAGCTGAAGGGTCACGCCAACTATCGCACTACAAGAGAAAAGTCCCAGGATGGCCAGGCTGTTACATCGCTGTGGACGACTAAATTTCTCGGTTCGAAATAAGTCAAACAAGTAAAATAGTGTCACAAATGCGAATTTGTATTGAATATATGTGTGGTACAATTCTCTGTAATTACAAAAGAGTGATCCTCTGATTCGATCTCCTTGAAAGATTTGTTAATTGGATTTGTGGTAATGTGATTTTCACTTGAACACAAAGTATCCTTCAATTTGGTTGAAGGATAGATCGAAGATTGTTGAAACGGAATTACAATGAATCTCTGGCTATGAGCTTGTTAGAAATCCTTTGTTCTTCACGTTCTTCGTGTTCTTCGTATGTTCTTCGTGTTCTTGGTGCGTTCTTCGTCTTCGAAGGTTTGTGGTGGAAGTTCTTCGGGGCTTTAGAGGCTTGATCCGTAGAGCTTCGCTGATTTATGATTTGTGAGATTTCTGGAGGCTTTTGAGCTTATTCAGTGAACTTTGAGATTTAGGAATATGATTTGGATGATTCCTCTTCGAATGTTCTTGGTATTCGAAGGTTTGTGGTGGAAGTTCTTCGGGGCTTTAGAGGCTTGATCCGTAGAGCTTCACTAATTTGTGATTTGTTGATGTTTCTGGAGGCTTTTGAGCTTGATTCCAGCAAACTTTTGGATCTAGGCGGATGATTTGGATGATTTTCCTTCGAATGTTCTTCGTATTCGAAGTTGAAGTTCTTGAAGTTCTTGGAGGCTTTAGAGCTTGATTCCGGCAGAGCTTCTGGACTTCTGAGTGCTTCCAAATGGCCTGGTCCTCTCCAAATCTCCTGATCTCCTCAGCTCAGATCTCCTCAAATGCCTTAGGAAGGCTTCTATTTATAGGAGTTTAGGGGTAGGTAAGTGACACGTGGCGGAGTCTGATTGGTGACACGTGGCAGAGCTTGATTGGTCCGCTTATGTCATCGCCTGCACGTGCTGACTGATTGTGTCATCGCTTACACGTGCGAGACTGATTATGTCATCGCTTACATGTGCGATGATGTGTGATTGGTTTTTGCATGACACTTGGCAAATTTCTGCTGATTTCTGAGCAGTGATAGCAAAACCTAGCAGCAGTATGTGGCGCTTTGTAATTGGCTGCATTTTGTGGACTTGGTAGTGTGACGTGTCAGCTTGTGATAGGTCGAGAATTTTCCCTGTCTACAATCGCGACTTGAACTTACGACTTGGACAAGCCGCGAGGTCAAGCCGCCAATCAGCCCTGTTTGGCAAAAATTGTCTCTTCGTATTTCAAACACACACCACTATATATAGACCCTTATACCCACTAATTTGAGAGAGCTTCCAGAGAGAATTTTGTGAGAGAAACCCTAGAGAAAAATAAGATTGCCTCATCCCCAATCTTTACCTTAGAGACTCTACAAATTCCTCTACTCTCTTCCTCTCCATTGTCATACCCTTGAGAGGTCATTAACCAAATCCTTATCTCACCACACTTACGTCTGTGAAAAGGTTCATTTGGTACTAAGGGAAGCAGTTTAGAAGGAACCAATATACATTGGTTGATGCTATGGTCTAGTAGCGGAATCTGGGAAGCTAAAGAAGAAATAGTTTCGGCGTAACCTCGTTGGAGGAAGAAGCTTGGAGGGCTTAGGTACTTGGGTAGATTAGGCTTGGAGGGTCTTCCGCTATTCACGTATCCCAACTACATTATTTAGTGAATTATTTAACCATTTGGAGGGTGGCATAGAGGTTTTATGCCGAGGACTTCGATTTCCTCTTCATTAACACATCGTGTGTTGTTCGTGTGTTTGCATCTTCCTTCCTTTTATCTTTGCCTTATATTTATTGCTGTGGATGTGTTTATATTTGGCGTAGATTAGTTATCAATTCTGTGATTGGCTTATGTTCATGTTTCGCACATTAATTGTTTGATTATAAGCTTGAATTGATATTTTATAATTCAGGGTCTAAACATTCAATGGTGTTTTATACACATTTTGAATTTTCAATTAGTATCAAAGCGGGTACACTTATTGTGGTTTAAATACCTGAGTGTGATCCTTGACCCTTTTTGAGATGGATAGGTCTCAATTCTTAAATGTTCTACCATTTTTTGATGGTAACAATTACGCCTTCTGGAAAGTTAGAATTAGGGCATTTCTATGCTCTATTGATGACACCGTGTGGGATATGGTTGAAATAGGTTGGACCAGGCCGAAGGCTAAAAAATCCACCTGGGATAAGGCAGCTCTTGCGGCAGCCAATGCTAACAGTAAAGCTTTAAATGCTATTTTTTGTGATGTGTCTCCTGATGAATTTCACAGGATCTCTCATATGACCGTAGCCAAAGAAGCTTAGGAGATTTTGGAGACTACATATGAAGGTACTAAGAAGGTGAAGGACACAAAGCTCCAAATGCTTACCACCAAGTTTGAAGAGCTCAAGATGGGTGAAGATGAATCATTTGATTCATTCTATAGGAAGCTCAATGAAATTGTAATTGCTAAACTCAATCTTGGGGAGAAGATTAAAGATACTAAGGTGGTGAGAAAAATATTGAGGTCCTTGCCTGAAAGTTTTAGAGCAAAGGTTATAGCCATAGAAGAAAGCAAAGACTAGGATGAGATCAAAATCCAAGAGTTGATAGGGTCTCTCCAAACTTATGAGCTGGGACTGCCTTCCCACAATATGAGTAAATCGCTTGCTCTTAAAACCATCACCGAAAGAATGGATGATCCTTTCAAAGAAGATGGAGGGGAGACGGAAGTAGCATATCTTGTAAAAAACTTTCGCAAATTTCTGAAGATGAAGAACAGTGGGAAACCATTCAACAGAGGAAAATTTTCATCTTCAAGAGGTGATAGGAAAGAGCTTACGAGGAAAGAAGGGAAGGATTCTTAATCTCCTTCAGACATTGTGTGTTTTGAATGCAATGGCCATGGGCATCTCAAGAAAGAGTGTCCAAATTTCTTGAAAGGGAAAGGCAAGGCGTATGCCACAACACTAAGTGATATAGACTCTTCAAGTTCTGATTCTGAAGAAAGTTGTGACGGAGAAGGAAACTACTCCGCATTCATAACCATTGCACATGTGGAGTCATTAGATGATTTGGGTTCACTTGTGAAGGAACTTGGCGAATATTCTTATTTGGAGTCCATTGGGATTGTTGAAGAATCAGAGGCAGAAGAAGAAGAAGATACATCTAGTCTTCAAAAGAATTACGCCTTGCTTCTTGAGAAATCAGGTGAGTATACCAAGATAGCAAAGGCGGCTGTGAAGAAGATGAGGAGAACCGAGGAAGACTACAAAAGTCTGCTGGTAAGATATAAGGAGGCAAAATGTGAGATTGAAGCACTAAATGGTGAGCTATCAGAAGCTTACACAAAAGTGAGGTTTCTTGAGTAAGAGGTAGTGTAAACTCATGCCAAGGTAGATAGAGTCTCCTCCAGGAAACTGGACGATGTTATTTCATCTTAGAAATATGCCTTAGACAAGTCCGGTTTAGGATACACTAGAGGAAGTAGCTTGTCAGCCAAGGTCACCAAAGAAGTGAAGTTTGTGACGGCTAAGGAGATGACTGTGAATAGGTCCAGTCTTGAAAAAATTAAGGCTGAGAAGAAGAAGAATGTGGCTGATCAACGGGTGATAAATAAGTCCCGTAATCAATCAGAATCCAAATATGGAGCTAGAGGGAGATCAGTTCCAAAATCACAACAGGGTCCGAGAACGGAATATGTTTGTCACTATTGCGGATTGCAAGGACATACCAGACCCAACTATCAAAAGCTGAGAATAGACAACAATGCAAGTGCACCTCGGTCATGAGGGAAAAGAAATGACATAAGGTCTTAGGGTGGTACACAACCAAGAAGTCAAAACCGTGATCCAGGAATGATGGATGTGATGAAAATGATCGGTGCCTTCACCAATTGCCTGGAAAGCTTCACATGGAGGTTTGACAGTCCCAACTCTTGTACCCGATCCATCAAGGATATCACCCCAAACGCACGTAATGTGTGGGTGACAAAAGGTACTCATGCATAAGCATTACAACATGTTCATGCATCAATACTTCCCATATTTGTGATTATGCTTGGTTGTGTACTTCTTGCTAGTATTTAGGTTGTTATTTTGTGTGTGTGTTTGTCTTTGGTTCAAATGTTTTTACATTTTTTTGTCATGTTTTTTATCAATCTTTTACTGCTTTTGTGTCAAAAATCCAAAAACACATAAAAAGTAGAAAATCCAAAAAGTTTGATCAGCTTTGTTGAATTTTGTCTCAAAGCATGTTTTGCATTGTACCTTTGTACTAATGGCTTTGTGCATTTAACAAGCTTAGCTTGTCTCTCATGCACTCATATCATTGTGGAAGAAATTTTGAAATCTATGTGATTGTTGTAAATAGATCTTCAACCTTGTCATGAATAATTAGTGAATGGTTTTGTTGATCTTGAGACATGCATAGACTCATGCCTATATATCTTCCCACTTTTTATTTTTATGCTTAAAAGAGCTCTCTTAATATAAATCTCTAAATGAAAAGATGTATAGAGTTGCAAAAGTCTGTCGCGCATACTAGTATTTGACTAAGAAAAAGGGAAAGCGACCACAATGAAATGTTTGATGCCCAAAAAGGCAAAGGCTAACTTATCAACTGAAATATCAAAAATTGCAGGCATCTATCTCAAAAAGAGATTTTCTTAGCTCAAAAAGGGCAAATGATATGTTGAATATGGAGCCAAATGAAAAGTTTCAAAGAATTGTTATCAAGTGCTTGTGGGAGGTCATATATGCATGTTTCTATAATTGAGATAGGTCACATTATCTAGTGCTAGTTGCGTATGCCTTGATTGAACTAATCATTGAAACTTCACATTAGACTAAGGACTATCTTATTTTTGATATCCACACACAACACACAAGTCTACGTTCAATGAATGCCTTATTCATTTGTGTAATTGTACTTGATTAAATATGTTTTCACAAGCTCAATCTGTGTTGATCAAACACAAAAAGATTTTTGCGTTTTTTAGTTTGTTTTTGGAAAATGTTTTGTTTTTACAAAATAGTCAAAAATTTCAAAAACATTGTTGCCCTGTTTTGGCGACTAGGTTGCGGGTTAGTCCAGTCGCATGCTCCAATCGTGAAGCTCACTCCGAGAGTTTTCGCGGGTCACTAGCGAGTCAAGGCTGCAGTCACGAAAAAGACTTAGAAATTTTTCAAAAATTTGAGTTTTTGTGGTTTTCGCGGCTCAATGTGGCGACTTGTTCGCTGGTGGAAGGTCCAGTTGCGAGAGGTACACAGAGATTTTTGCGGCTCATCTTACGACTCCCTCGCGGGTAGACCTTCCAGTCGCAAAAAACACTTAGAAGATTTTTTTAAAATCTTGTTTCATAATGTTTCATGACTTAACCTGGTGACTTACTGGAGACTTGATCTAGTCGCGAAAAATGCGTCTTTTGCGTTTTAAAGGAAGTTTTTAAAATTGTTTTTTAGTTTTTCCCTCGAAAATTTGTGACTATTCATTGTCTTTCTCAAATCACTCTTTCAAACACTCCGTGTTTCTTTGAAAAAGCTCTAATCTTTGCACCATGTCCTCATCAAACACCAAGAAAAAGGTATGGGTTTTCTTTCCCTTACTTCATTCTTACTGTTTCGCCTTTTAGGTTATTGTTTTGAATGCTGCATCTGTGATTCTACGATATATTTTATTCAAACATGGGTTTGCCTGAAATGTTGAGATTGATTATGTAAGGGTATTTCTTTTTGTTGCAGAGGTGTTTCAGTGATATGTGTGTTCATCAAGTTGCCAATATTTGGTCTGAACATTTCTTTTGGGCATATGACTTTGGGGTTTCTATATTTATCTCTAAATGTGGTATTAGAATTTTCAAGATATTTGAGTGTGTGGTGTTTGAGGTTGGCATTGTTCTTATCTTAAAATACCTAATCTTGTTTGTGATGCTATTTTTAGTTTCCTTCTTGCACACTTCATACCCATTATGTCATGGCTCATTGACATAGGCTCATATCTATCTGAATGAGATTTACAATGACATTTTTTTTGCTCTTGATTGCTCTTTTGTTGTTTAAACATGTTTGATTTGATATATCCATCCTTTGATTATCAACTGTGCTGATTCTGTGTTTTGTATGGTCACTCTGTTACTCTCTTTGTAACTACCTTGTTGTTAATATGTGTAAATTTCCACATTGTGTTTTGCCTTGTTGTGGCCTTTTCTACTTGTTTATAGATGGCTGCATCACCTGCAAAGAAGAAGACCACTGCTAAGAAATTTGACAAAAGAATGAAAATGAATCCTAACCTATTTAGGTCCATTCAACACTCTGAGAGATATAGGGATTCTTTTTCAAAAGGAACCATCATTCAGGAAAGATTTGTTGATTTCAAGGAGTTGAAGGAAACTTTCATTCCAAAGTGCTTTGAGGATAGAGGTTGGGAAAAATTGCTGAGTGACCTTCCACCTGTGTGTGACCCTCTAATTAGAGAATTCTATGCAAATGCTGTGATAAGGGAGGAGGAGCTGAGTTGTTGGGTAAGAAGAAAGGAATTTACCTTAGATGCTCATGATATTGATAAGGTTATAGGGCTTGAGGGATTGGAAGATTATGAATTCACTAACTACAAGGACAGAATGCTTTCTCTAAAAACTGTCCAGAAAAGAATTTGTGGGGTTATAGAAAAGAGATGTCTCAACACTTCTGATTTTCCTAAAGATATGAGGTGTCTAACCACCATAATGATGTACAATCTATACCCTATAAGGAAGACGACTACACTGATAAATGCCAGAGCCATCTTTCTCATGGAACTTAAGGAGAAAACCTTTATTGACATTAGTTCTCATATCTTTGATACTATAGTGGATGAGACTAGATCCACCTCAACACCCAAGCTAATTTTTCCTAGTCTTCTTATGAGGATTTTCAAAGAAAAGGGTGTTGCAATTCCTCAGGATATCAGTCCTTTGCCTCTTCTATCAGCAATTAACAAATTTACTCTCACAAGGATACAAAGTCATCTTCCAGGTGAAGAAGAGGAGGGTGTTTAAGAAGAAGGTGATCCAATAGAGACTGAAGTAGAGGCTACAGGACCATCTTCCACACCAAGAAGAAGAGTCAAGAGAAGCAGGGCCTCTACTTCATCATCTGCACCTCCTGATGCATTTCAGATCATCTTGGAAAGGCTTGATGAACTCAAAGAAGTTCAAAACCAGCATACTGAAAGGATGACAGCAATGCAGGATCAACTGGATGTACTCTCAGCCAAGTTTGACAGTATTCACACTAACTAGGAGCAGTGACCCTTTGGCCATTCCAGTCAAAAAGGGGGAGAATTTTTGGGGAAGCTCTTGAAGGGTAGTGCTTATTTTGAGGGGGATATTTATTCATCACTTAATATTTTTGGTTATAATTTTGATAGTTTGTTGATTAACTATTGTTATTATAGGTCCTAGTCTTGTTTTGGTTTAAACTCATAACTCTTGAATGTGTTTAATACTTGGTTCTTTTATATATTGTTGATGTTATTCAGTTAATTCAGCACATTTGTTTCTGATTTGTACCCATGTTGCTTATGTAAGCTTTAAGGGTTTGTTTATGCACTCTTGTAGGCCTTTGTGGTTTGTGCCATGCTATATGCAGTCTTTGTGCTTTGTTAAATCAGTACTTCTAACCTAATGCTATGCATTCATTTTTAAGTATTGTCACTCTTGTGCCCTTGTAGGATTTTTCCTAGATGCACATACTTTATGTATTGTGCATTGGTTGAGTGTTGGTCATTCAAGTGATTTGCCTTGTATTTGTCATCTTGAATGTCCGGATGTTCATTCCAAGTGTGAATAAGCATTATGATCACTTGGTTATAGTGATTGCATGTTTTGGTCTTGCCATGGTTTATTGCTTTATTCCATTGTGCTTGATCGTATTGTGCTTGATCGCATTTTGCTTGTTCCATTTGCTTTACAAGTTTTCTATATACAATGAACTTATTGTGTTATTATGTTTCAGGAGTTACTTGTTCTTATGGTTCTAAATCTCCACAGATTCTAGAGTTAGGTGTGAGTGAGTTTTCCAACTTTTCCCAACTCACGCGTTAACTCTAGAGTTTGTTCTAGGGTTTTGTCACGGAATAGCCAAAGGGGGAGATTGTAAGGTTGAAATTTATCAACCATCTTGTTGGCTTTATTCCGTGCCAATTTGCTTGTAATTTAGCACTTAGTAACCCTGTATTTAAGTGAGATTATTGTAAGGGTAGTGTGTGAGAAGAGGTGAAGAAAAGGTCAAGTATGTGCATGAAAGCAGGGGTTCACAACTAGGACCCGCGGCTGACTCACGATTGGCAAGCCGCCAACTGTAGGCATGTGAGATGAATACATGGGGAGCTGAAGGGTCGCGCCAGCTGTCGCACTACAGGACAAAAGTCCCAGGCTGGCCAGGCCGTTATGTCGCAACTTGAACTCGCGCCTTGGACAAGTCGCGAGGTCAAGCCGCCAATCAGCCCTGTTTGACAAAAACTGTCTCTTCGTATTCCAAACACACACCACTATATATAGACCCTTATACCCACTAATTTGAGAGAGCTTCTAGAGAGAATTTTGTGAGAGAAACCCTAGAGAAAAACAAGATTACCTCATCCCCAATCTTTACCTTAGAGACTTTACAAATTCCTCTACTCGCTTCCTTTCCATTGTCATACTCTTGAGAGGTCATTGACCAAATCCTTATCTCACCACACTTATGTCTGTGAAAAGGTTCATTTGGTACTAAGGGAAGCAATTTGGAAGGAGCTAATATACATTGGTTGATGCTATGGTCTAGTAGCGGAATCTGGAAAGCTAAAGAAAAAATAGGTTCAGCGTAACCTCGTTGGAGCAAGAAGCTTGGAGGGCTTAGGTACTTGGGTAGATTAGGCTTGGAGGGTCTTCTGCTGTTCATGTATCTCAACAACATTCTTTAGTGGATTATTTGACCGCTTGGAGGGCAGCAGAGAGGTTTTACGCCGAGGACTTCGGTTTCCTCTTCGATAACACATCGTGTGTTGTCCGTGTGTTTGCATCTTCCTTCTCTTTATCTTTGCCTTATATTTACTTTTGTGGATGTGTTTATATTTGGCATAGATTAGTTATCAATTCTGTGATTAGCTTATGTTCATGTTCCGCACATTAATTGTTTGATTATAAACTTGAATTGATATTTTATAATTTGGAGTCTAAACGTTCAAGGGTATTTTACACACATTTTGAACTTTCAAAAAACTAAGTTAAAAAATGAAAATAAAGTATGACACTAATTCTTTCTAATCTTTCTAATATATAACATATGTAATGGGTGGCAAATTCAACATGATTGGTTCAAGTCAATGGAATGTTCATTGAGATGCTTATGGGGGTAATTTGACACCAACTTTGGCAACTACTTTTGTGTGTGTGTGTGTGTGTGTGTAAACCAAACCAAATAATATAGTGAGCCTGCATACTTCACTTGGACCTTACAACATGTTATTAGATGTCTATGCATGATCACATTCTCAATCTTTCATCTAAGATATATATTAAAAAAAATGTAAGGAATCCTTAATCTTTCATCTAAGATATATATTGTTAGGTTCTAAATATTTAGATTAAATGTTTAGAATCATGTTTGTATTGTGTTGGCAAACCAAGAGCAAAGCATATCTAGTATAAGTGTTTAGGGTGTGCTTAAATAAGTGTGTTTCAAGATTTGAAGTCCAGTTGATTGCAGAAAAGAGAATTCATATTCTGCGTTTCTCGACAGATCAAGAAATAAACACAACCAATCAAAAATCACAGATATAGTTTTCTATATAAGGTTATTTCAGTCCAATCTCTACAAAACTGTTTAGGGTTTCACTTAAACTTATCTACATATAAAAAGAAAACCCTAGCTACATTTTGAAGACTTTTGGAAGACTTGTGTGTTACTCTTTATGAGATTTGAGAGGTTCTGTATCTTCTAACTACACAAGATTCTACTGAAGCTTAAACTACAATCAAGGATTGGTAGAACTAGTTGCTGCATCAAGATCAACAAGTGAAGGTGATTTGAAACCTTTGAGTGGGATCTCAAGGTCACAAGCAAGGGTGCTTGTGTTGCTATTAATCCATGAAAAGAAGGAGTCCGTGTATTTGGAGCTTGCACGTAGTCGTGTCAGTAAGTTACTACATGAGGTAGCATTAGATTTGGGGTTAAATCTTTTTTAAAAACTTCAATTCTCTTATGGTGGATTTGGTTTACCTTGAGGATAGTTAGGTCAAATCCTCCTCAGGTTTTTACCTTGAAACGGGTTAGTTTCATTGGTTTTCTTGGGTAATCATATTGTGGTGTTATTTACTTTTCCGCAACTTTGTATGATATGATTTATTTGTGTTTAACCTAAATCTGAAAATTAATCTAAGTAATCACTCGGTTAATATATTAGGTTAAACAATCTGGTTTAAGGGGTCTAAACAAACTCTCACATATTATTATATAAAAAAAATAAAATAAAATAAAAGGTAAGGAAGCCCCAGAGTTCCGTACAATATAGTATAAGCCAAGATGTAGCCTTCATAATCATGCTTCTGCACACTGGACAAAGCACATCAGCCTTGGCAAAGTAAAAATAATCAATCCCAATCTACAATACTATAAACCCAAATATACATCTAACATCTCTAGAGTACCAGGATTCTCAATTTGTCATTTGAATCTCCATAATTAAAATAATTCTTTTCTATTGGTAACAGGATCCAACTATTATTAGGTCACCAACTTGGCAATTTTGCAAGCCAAGCTTTTGGAGGACCACTTAATGGCCACAATTATAACATGAAATGTAACAAGTTCTTTGCAAAAAATTGTCCTTCGCACATGAAAAATGTAGACAAAAGTTGAGGAACTCAAAAGTCAAAATGACATGGGTCCAATTATACTTTTCGAAGGCCTGCTTGTCATCTATTATAGGCAGCCATCCACTCACACATAAGAAATTACTCCGAGGAAAGAGTGGCCACTTAAAGTAGCCATCCACTCACACAGAGATTATATATATATATATATATATATATCTAATACTATATATAATAGCAGAAGCTTTTAATAAGGTGCTGACACGTTAGCAAAAAAGGCTATTTAAAATTGTGACACGTATAGGATTAAAACAACAAAACATCGCACGGTGCGTTGGTACAGACACACTTTCAGACAGCAACAGCAAGCCGCTTATCCCTTTAAAAATATATATATATAAATAAATAAAAGACAAACACATACCCTTATAAAAACACCAGCCGCTTACCCACAAAATAAAAGGAAGAAAAAAAACAAAAAACCTAAAACTCAACCCGTATTTCCCAATCACAATTCAGACCCACCCAGACCAACGATTCCTTGCTGCACCTTCAAACTCACAGATCGAACTTGCGTGTTCCAACCTATCAAACAGACGAAGAATAAAACCTCTGTGACAGTAGAAATCTCTGTTCGTTCTCTGCAACAGACGATTTAGTAGCTATCCCGTCTCTGCTCTTCAACAACAAACAATTCAGAAGGTAGACATTTTTCCACTTTTTTATATATTTTTTTATTTTACCCTATTCAATTGCCATTTCTAAGTTTTCCAGGCAAAAAAAAGGTATAGTCGAAAGTAGGCATTTCCCCCCTCTTTTTCCCTAATTTCTCATTTATTTTTACAATTTCTTGAATCCTGTATTGTCCGATTGTAGTTTAACCAGCCGAAAAGAAAAAGCAAACTTCTGCAATGGTGGAAACCTCTGTTCGTTCTCTGCAACAGACGATTTAGAAACTATCCCGTCTTTGCTTTTCAACAACAAACATTTCAGCAGGTAGCCATTTTTCTCTCTTTTGTTGTTTTCTATTCATTTTCCGTTCCAAGGGTTCACAGGGAAAAATGGGTATAGTCGAAGATAGGCATTTCCCCACATTTTTCTCTCTTTTGTTGTTTGCTATTCATTTGCCGTTCCAAGGGTTCACAGGGAAAAATGGGTATAGTCGAAGATAGGCATTCCCCATTCCCCCCCCCCCCCCCACCCCTCTTTCCCCTGATTTCTCATTTATCTTAACAATTTCTTGAATTCTGTTCTGTTCGAATGTAGTATTGATCAAGTTTAGTTTTGATTTGGCAGATTTTTTGTTTAGATTGTATTTTTAAAAAAAAAAAACATAATGCTAAGAATATACAATTGCCTTTGTTGTTTTCTTTTTTGATATTTAATTTTATTTTTATTGCTCTATTGAAATATGCCTCTATTCATATTTATTTTAATTTTTTATTTACTAGAAAGTAGGAACTGCTTTTATTTTTAGTTTACTTATTTGTGTTTGTGTTATCTGATTTTTGAGATATTTTACTTTGTGATATTGAGGGTTGTATAATTGCTAATTACAATTTCAAGCCAGTTTTGAATATTTAGTTTGTGGTCCTTAGCATAAAGTGTTTCATGTTCAGTAGCTGTTGATTTTTATAATTCACAAAATTTATCATATGTGCATGCACTCACCATTTGGTGTTAGTTTTAGTGCTTTTATTGAAAATTTAGCTTTGCAACTCAATGAACTACTCAAATGTATTTTTAAATTTAGATCCATGGAGAGTTTGTTAAGTGACATGCATGGTTCATGTGCAAGGTCAATTTTCCTGCAATTGCATTCTTTATATCTGTTTGGTTTTAATCTGTTTCTTCAACTATTTTGTTTTTTAAAAAAATTATTATATTTAGGGATTTTAATCGTAGTATACTTTTGAAAAAAGATTTTTGTTATAAATTTTATTTTTAGAAACCTTTTTGTATAATTGATACCTGCATTTGTAATTAGAGTTTTGCAGAAAACAGTCTTACACTTCTTTTGTAATAAAGGCATTTTCTTTGTTGGTGTAAAAACAAAGCATTTTTGGTTGATGTGCTCATCCAAAAGTATGCATTTATAGGCTTTCAATTACTATTATAAGTGTGACAAATAATATTACAATATAGCAAGATGCTAACTTCTATTTTTTGCTTCACTTTGATCTTTATAAAAGATATTTATTTGTTTAAGGCAAACTAGGTGGTATATACAATAGATGAGAGCTATTTTCATAATATTTTTACAAAAAATTATAGGTGGTAAGCTGTTATTAGTTCTAATTTGAATCTACAACTTAAATTATTTTTTTTCCCACTCATAATAGCAACACATCACCTAAAATTTGTTGTAAAAATATTATGAAAATGTTATAAAAATAGCATTTCTCTATATAATAACAATTTTAATTTTACATTTTTACCTGAGGTCCACCTATAAGCATGAAGTATAGACCTTTAATCGGATGATTATCCAAAGACACCTGTTCCACTGGCCCGATCACATTCGAAATTGACAAACTGGAGCTCCTTAGTGTCCCATGGATGAATCTAGCGGCTGCCTGCAGTAGTATAAAAATGCCAAAAAGATCTTATAGTGTACGTATTCAAAAATAAATTCAACTACTTTAGAATCGTGTATATGCAAATGTAAGATTAAAAAAAAAAACACTTTCTCACACCCCCCCCCCCCCAACACACACACACATACACACATATATAATAAATAACGGTTGTTTTTTATTGAAAATTTAGCTTTGCAACTCAATGAACTACTCAAATGTATTTTTAAATTTAGATCCATGGAGAGTTTGTTAAGTGACATGCATGGTTCATGTGCAGGGTCAATTTTCCTGCAATTGCATTCTTTATATTTGTTTGGTTTTAATCTGTTTCTTCAACTGTTTTGTTTTTGTTTTTTAATTATTATATTTAGGGATTTTAATCGTAGTATACTTTTGAAAAAAGATTTTTATTATAAATTTTATTTTTAGAAACCTTTTTGTATAATTGATACCTGCATTTGTAATTAGAGTTTTGCAGAAAATAGTCTTACACTTCTTTTGTAATAAAGGCATTTTCTTTGTTGGTGTAAAACCAAAGCCTTTTTGGTTGATGTGCTCATCCAAAAGTATGCATTTATAGGCTTTCAATTACTATTATAAGTGTGACGAATAATATTACAATATAGCAAGATGCTAACTCCTGTTTTTTGCTTGACTTTGTGATTCATTAGATTGATTAGAAAGGCTTTGAGGAATTAAAAAGCTTTTATTCGGTTTTTGAAGTGGTGCTTTAGTTTTATTTGTGTCTACATAATTTAAAAATCATATAATTATGATACAATTTTGTTTCAGTTTTGATAAAGTAGTTTAAATTGAAGAATTTCATTGAAATTGGTATTGTCATTGTAATTCTATCATGTTCTATTACGATTGATACTTTGTACCTGTTGGATGAACATTTTGTGGGTTTGGATGGTTGTTTATGACGTATTTCAGAAGAATTACCCCATACTAGCTTCTTATCGTAGCATTAAATTTTGATTTCCAAATTTTAATTCAGATTTCAAGTTGCAAAGAATACAGCTAAATTAATTCTATCTTTACACCAAATTTCATGATTTTAAACATATTTAGCACACTCACTACTATTCTTGCCTTTGTATTTTTCTTCTTAGTATTTTATTTTACTATTGTTTCATATTTGTCACATTCACTAGGTGTTCTTAATAAACATTGCTGGATAAAGCTGACAGGTTAGAAGAGAGCAATAGATTATTGGGTTTTTTCCTTTTCTAGTTCTTTTAGAAGAAATAACATGGATGTATCTGTTTCTATTTCTGTGATGTGGCTATATTCCTGCTACTGTATATTCTGCTTCTGCAGATCAGGTTTAGGATTTTCTGCATAACCTGTGCTTACAGATGGGCTGAGTGTAATATTTGTTGCTGTTTCAAATTGGATACAGGTTCAAAAGATTAAGATAATAGTGTTGAGTGGATGGTTCAATTGAATCCATTTTCCACTAGAGTTTCATTTATACTTATGTTCGATTTAGTTGCTCCAAATTAAGGAATGGCCAATGTGCACTGATTATGTTATTTCTTGAGGTGCTAATTACTTAAAGTGTCAATCATTGCAGGAAACAAAAAAAATCCATCAACATTTAAAAAATATAGATGCACAGACCTTTGGAAGTTTTTATGAAATTTTGTCTTGAATTGATGTATACTACTATTTTAGAATTGTCCTAATAGAATGTTTACACGATTAAAGACTAAAGTTGGAAAATTTCAACACTCAATTAAATTGTATTGTGCTATTACTAGAATAGAATTTATTGTATTTAGAATATATATTCTAAATATTAGTTTTTAATTTTGATCCCTAATTACAACCAATTGTGCTTTCATGTTTTTCTATACTACATTCTATAAAAGAAAAAAAAAAAAAAAAAAAAAAAAAAANAAAAAAAAAAAAAAAAAAAAAAAAAAAACCTATTTTTTCCCCCTCGCAAATAATTATTCGCAAAAAAAAGTATCCCGCACATTGTGCGGGTTATATGCTAGTATATATAATGATACTACCAACAAAAGCATGAAGACCAACCATTTAAAAGGATTGCTTCACAAATCTCCACAAATAAGACAAACTTTCTCATATTGGCCAAACAATAGTTTCAAATGTATATGTGGCTGAATTCAACTTTTTTTATCTTCTAAATTTTTTCTAGTGAAAACTCAAAACAGATATATTGGACTTTTTTTAAAAAAAAATTTCTTTTATACAGGTATATATCAGCTTTAAGGACCTTAAAACACTTCAGCCAACTAAAAGAGGTTTTAACTCCATGCACAACCACTGGCCCAAATACTACACCAATAACCCCACAGATCACCAAGTACACAAAAACAAGCCCAAAGGAATAAAGGGTCTTTCTCTTCAACAACTCATAGCTCTTTTTCATAGCAGAAAACCCATAAATGGGTTCCAACATAGAAACCACACTAGCCAAGTGCCATACTACAATGATATAGACATGAACAAAAAGAAAGAGTACAAACAAGCCATAACAAAATGCCACCTAAACACAAAAATTAAAAATTAAATTACTTCACCAAATCCAAACACAAATTTCACAAAAATCATTAAAAGAAATTAAATAAAGTATCTACATATTACACCACAAAATCCAAACTCAAATTTCACAAAAATCAAAACTGAGAATTAAATAAATAACCAAAATGTTAAGTATCCAAATCCAAACCCAAAATTTCACAATAATCAAAACAACAAATCAAATAAATAACTTACCAAGCAAAATCATAATGGGTATGGGTATGGGTATGGTGAGGAAAAATGAATGGGTATGGGGGTGGTAAGGGGAGAAAGGGAGAAAGGATCTTGTGGTGAGGGAGAGAGAGCCGATGGTTATGGGTCAACAGTAGAGAGATCAAGAAGGAGAGGAGTCGATGGCTGGGCTCGGCCTTGTCAACGTCGTGGCTGGGCTGGGCTTTGCTTGTCAACGCCGGTGGGGTTGCGTGTGTGTGTGAATGTGAGAGGCCGTGTGAGAGATAAAGAGAAAATGAGAGAGTTTTTAGGAGTGGGAAATGAAATTTATGTAGTGGGAAATGAAAAATTTTAAGTGGGCAAGTATAAAGTAAATTTTTTTAGTTGAAATGTAAGCTTATTATAGTGGTTTTGTAAGTGTCACTAAAGATTTGGGCTATTGCGATATTTCAGTAGGCACCCAAAATTTTGTAATGCGCGCTAGTATTTTTAACAAATTGGTGATGAAAAAAATATTGTCACAAATTACCGTTGGGTCTAATTTTTGAATTTCGAAATTTTTTTTAAAATAAAATAAGATAATTAAATTAATTTTTTATTGCTTTCATTATTATTAATTTTTTGGAAGAAATTGTTTATGTTCTTTGTGTTCTTCCCAAAATATAATTCATATTCTTAGATCAATAACAATTAATCAAAATAACATTCTATTAAGCATGTTCTCTCACAATCACACACTCAAAAGAAAAACTTCAGCTCCTAAACCTCCTTCTTAAACCAGTTCTCCAACTCTTCTAACACATTCTCTCTCTCTCTCTCTCTCTCTCTCTCTCTCTTCCAAAACTATCAAATCTCTCTCTAACTCCATGACCAAGCACTGCCATCTTAGCTCATCACACTGCCACCACTAAATCTCTCTCTAATTCCATGACCGATCATTGCCATCTGAACGGTTTTAGACCCCTTAAAACAACCAGATTGGTTAGCCTAGATTAATTAGCCAAGTTGTTACTTAGTCAAATTATGCAATTCTAAGTTAAAGCAATAAAATAATCATATCAAAATAATAAAGCAGTGGAATAATAAAAGACACAATGATATGATCACCCAAGAAACCACACGGTAAAAACATGGGGAGGATTTCACCTAGCTATCCTCAAGGTAAACTTGAATCCACTATGCAAAAGAATCGAAGTTCATACAGAAGGACTACAAGCTCCCGGCTTGACTTCCTAATGCTACCCACTAGTAGAACTTACTAACATAACCACGTGCAAGCTCCGAATCCACAGACTCCTTTCTTGGATTCTTCAATCAGCTACAAGCACCCACGCTTGATATTCTTTAAGCTTCAATGGTAGCAACCAAGTTAATCATCAAGATATTGATACTATCTCTAACTTGAAAACCCTAAGCTTTGTGTAAAGGAAAGCTCCTCTAGATCTCACAAGAGATTTACACAAAACAGCAATGTATGAGCAACAATACAACTGGAGCAACTCTAAAAACGTGGCTAGGGTTTTACCTTATATACCTAGGGCAAAAACATAAAACCCTAAACGTTTAATGAGTTAAGGCTGAGTTGGAAATTCTGCAGAAAACGCAATCTGGTCGATTTTCGATCGATCGAATCTATTCTTCGATCGATCGAGCCAGACCAAAATGCCCCAATGGATTTGCGGTCTCTCGATTTCAACTTTACAATAATTAAACAACTTTGAGCACACTATAACAAGACTAAACATACTGTTTTGATCATGGTTTGCCAATATTACAAATTAGAGTTCTAAATACATAAATTCTTAAACCTTTAGAACCTAACACCTTTAGAATCAAACATAAAGAGTTTCTTGCATTTTTGCCCCTTATTTGTATGAAATGGCATTCAGCCTAATAGTACACACCGGTTTGAATTAAGTGAATTAGTATCAAGTCTAATAGTACACACCAGTTTTAATTTAATTGAGGCTACACCTTATGTTCTTTTTGTGCATGTGCTACACTTTCTCGAGCACACAATCTTATGATATGCACTAAGGTGTTCATGATTGGCTAGTGAACAGTGGTGAGATGGTTATTTATGCCTTTCTCAAAAGAATCAAGTCCGACAGTCAAATAACATATGACTTCATGATTAAGACAAAGTGATTAAAAACCATACACATCTTTCCCACACAACATGCACTATAAAGTTTCAACTAGTCAAGTGCAATGAATAAGTTCATCAAAGTTAAACAAGGTACACAAGACATGACATGTGTAAAAAGATAGACCAACCTTGTTTTTCAAAAATCAAGAAAAATAGTGTCAAACATAATTTTTGCTTTCTCCTTTTCTCTTTTTTATTTTATTTTTTTATTTTTTTATTTAAGAGAAAACAAATAAATCCTAGAATGAAATGCATGAATGTAATGCAATGCAAATCCTGGAAACAAAACAAAAGAAACACAAAAACCAAAGAACTATGGTCATAAAGGAAAGAGCAATGAAGCACAAGAACCATGTCAGAAAGACTCAATTAGATCGAGTCTTTTGCATCCAAAACCTTTTAGATGCATCACGAGCATTGGAGTTCCTATTCACATTCGAGTGATTTCCAACTCCAGGATTAGAATAAAGGTTCAAAGCCTTTACCAATTCACCAATAAGTGCCATAGGATCTTGTGCTTGAGACACAGACACTTTTGGTTTGTTTGCTCTCTTAGCAGCTTGAAGCTTGTAACAGTTAGGACGAATGTGTCCAGACTTACCACAAAAATGACACACCCAAGCAGGTTTACCATGCATCTTGTCCTTAGAAATGGTAGGTTTAGTTTCTCTCAAATCAACCTTAATCTTCTTAGGAGGTGAAACTTCTACGGGTTTGACTACCTCACTCACAGGTGGTTTGACAGTTTCACTCGCAACCTTACTCACAGAGGGTTCAGAAGAAGATGAAGGAACAAAATTCGTGTAATGTGGTGCAGAGTCAAAGATGCTTTCAACATAACCTAACCCAGATTTATCAAAAGGATACTTTTGAACATTCAGCATGTGATCAAGTTTAGAATTAGCAGATCTAGCAACAGATAAATCATGTTCCAAAGTTTTAACTTTATCAAGTAAAAGCATGTTCTCAGATTTAACATTGTTCAAAAGATCATTAGCATCAAACAGTTTAACAAGCAAATTTTTCTTTTCAAGCTCAAGAGATTCAATTTTCTTCAGGCCAAGTTCTACATTCATAGCATCCCTTGTAGCAATTTTGCAAAGTTTATTGTAAGCCTCTTGAAGATCTGCATCCTCAGAGAGTTCCCCATCAAAAGGATTCTCTTCAACAGATATGCTTTCATTGACTACAGCAGTAGCAGTGAAAGTAACGAAGTTTCTATCCTTATCACATCCGGACTCATCATCAGAAACCTCATTATCGCTAAGGGTTACAGCCATACCTTTACCCTTAGTCCTTAAGAATGTAGGACATTCAGATTTCACATGACCATACCCTTGACAACCAAAACACTGAGGACCCAAAGAATTATTTGAAGATTGACCAACATTTTCTTTAGGTTTTTCAAGGTTATTAACCTTAGTGGGATCATTCTTCCTAAAATTTCTAGGTTCAGCAGTGTATGTACCTCTTGCCTTTCTGTTGGTATTTCTAAGAAAGTTTCTGAAATTTTTGGCAAGATAGGAAATCTCTGTAGCAGAGAGCTCATCATCAAATCCACCACCATCAACATCATCAACTGACTTAAGAGCCATTGATTTGGATTTGTTCACTTTGGGTAGGTCAGACTCATAGGACTGAAGAGATCCTACAAGCTCATCAACAGGGATGGAGTCCACATCCTTGCTTTCAGTGATGGCAGTTACTTTGGGTCTAAAGTCTTCAGTTAAAGTTCTAAGTATCTTCCTAACAATTTTAGGTTGATCATAGACTTCACCCAAATTAAAAGCAGAATTGACAATATCATTTAGTTTAGCATAGAATTCATCAAAAGATTCATCATCAGACATTCTAATGCTTTCAAATCTAGAAGTCAATTGTTGCAATTTATTGATCTTAACTGCCTTTGTGCCTTCATGCACAGTTTGGAGGATTTTCCAAGCAATATGAGCAACCTCAACATTAGAGATCCTCTTAAATTCCTCCATGGAAACAGCATTGAAGATGGCATTCATAGCTTTGCTATTGAAGCCTGCTGCTTCTTTTTCAGAAGTTTGCCACTTACTCACAGGAGTAGTGGGCTTCTCCCATCCGTACTCAACGGAATTCCAGACTCTCTCATCAATAGATTTCAGGAATGCTTTCATCCTTACTTTCCAATAAGCATAGTTGTTCCCATCAAAGTGAGGAGGAACAAACAGAGAGTGTCCCTGCTCCATGACAACAGGGGTCAAGGATCAGCTCAGAGATCAAGAAATCTCAAACAAAAGAGCTACCCGCTCTGATACCACTTGAACGGTTTTAGACCCCTTAAAACAACCAGATTGGTTAGCCTAGATTAATTAGCCAAGTTGTTACTTAGTCAAATTATGTAATTCTAGGTTAAAGCAATCAAATAATCATATCAAAATAATAAAGCAGCGGAATAATAAAAGACACAATGATATGATCACCCAGGAAACCACACGGTAAAAACCTGGGGAGGATTTGACCTAGCTATCCTCAAGGTAAACCTGAATCCACTATGCGAAAGAATCGAAGTTCATACAGAAGGACTACAAGCTCCCCACTTGACTTCCTAATGCTACCCACTAGTAGAACTTACTGACACGACCACATGCAAGCTCCGAATCCACGGACTCCTTCTTTCTTGGATTCTTCAATCAGCTACAAGCACCCACACTTGATATTCTTTAAGCTTCAATGATAGCAACCAAGTTGATCATCAAGATATTGATACTATCTCTAACTTGAAAATCTTAAGATTTGTGTAAAGGAAAGCTCCTCTAGATCTCACAAGAGATTTACACAAAACAGCAATGTATGAGTAACAATACAACTGGAGCAACTCTAAAAATGTGGCTAGGGTTTTACGTTATATACCTAGGGCAAAAACATAAAACCCTAAACGTTTAATGAGTTAGGGCTGAGTTGGAAATTCTGCAGAAAACACAATCTGATCGATTTTCGATTGATCGAATCTATTCTTCGATCGATCGAGCCAGACCAAAATGCCTCAATGCATCTGCAGTCTCTCAATTCCAACTTTACAATAATTAAACAACTTTGAGCACACTATAACAAGACTAAACATATTGTTTTGATCATGGTTTGCCAATATTACAAATTAGAGTTCTAAATACATAAATTCCTAAACCTTTAGAACCTAACACCATCTTTGCTCTTTGTTCATCACTCATCAATCCACTCTCTCTATCACTTAATCTTGCTCAAAATCAGATCCAAATGTCTCAAACTCCTCCTCTCTTAGATTGGTTTCTTTCTCTCTCTCAAACTAGTGGGTCTCTCTCTCTCGCTCAAATTGATGTCTCTCTCTCAAAGATTGGTCCTCCATTCTCTCTTTCACTCAAATCAATGTCTCTATTTTAGTGGGTCTCTCTTTCAATGGGTCTCTCTCTTTCTGCCCTATCCCTCCATGGTGGTGGTGGTTGGTGGTTGTGGAAGTGGTGCTTAGTTGAGTCTGGTGGTGAGTCATGGGGTGGGTTTGTTAATTGCTTGGTTTTGGTCTTAATGGGTTTTGGTGTTTTAGATTTGAGATTTGTGTACAGAATTCACACTCAATTAAACTCCACAGAGTCTTATATCCAACTGCTTCAAGAAGATTGTGACCATAAATTGGTTATATCCATAATCATAAACAACCATTTTATGTTGACTAATCTGAGACAACAAATGCACTAATCCTATATTCCCGGTCAACCATCTCAACATCTCCAAAAAAAAAAAAAAAAAGATTTTTCACCAAAAAAACATTGATTTTAAACCTTTTTTTTTTTTTTTTTTGCTAATGTCATACATTTCAAATTGACTAATCCAATTTTATACCCTAAAATAAATTCTCATTTTGTATTATTTTCTACTACTGCTAATTTTTTATTTTTTTTTTAATCTTTTGAAAAATTAAAACAAAGAACACCCATACAGCTCTGTAAATTTTGCAAAGCACAAAAAAATTTACAATTTATTAGCAAAATTCCCTATGACCCAATTCGAGTATTAGCAATACAATTAAAAAAAGAAAAAGACTAATTACCGCAAAAAGAAAATTTGATATCATTGAGATTAAAAAGGAAAAAAAAAACTAATTTTTACCTTGCTTCGTTGGTGCCATCAATGGCAAAAGCCAAGCATTTGGCTTTGGTCC